>NC_056749.1:152218592-152228592 GCF_019279795.1 Protopterus annectens | reverse complement strand
TCACACCAACCACCTGCATATCCTCTCTTACCACATCCATAAACCTTATCTTAGGCCTTCCTCTTTTCCTGTTACCTGGCAGCTTAATCCTTAGCATCTTTTTCCCAATATACTCTGCATCCCTCCTCAGCACATGTCCAAACCAATGTAATCTTGCCTCTCTGGCTTTGTCTCCAAACCGTCCAACCTGGGCTGACCCTCTAATATACTTATTCCTATTCCTGTCCATCCTTGTCACACCCAGTGCAAATCTTAACATCTTCAACTCTGCCACGTCAAGCTCTGACTCCTACCTTTTTGTCAGTGCCACTGTCTCCAACCCGTATAACATAGTTGGTCTTACTACCCTCTTGTAGACTTTCCCTTTCACTCTTACTGGTACTCGTCTGTCACAAATTACTACTGACACTCTTCTCCACCCACTCCATCCTGCCTGTACTCTCTTCTTCACCTTTCTTCCACACTCACCATTACTCTAAACTGTTGATCCCAAGTACTTAAACTCTTTCACCTTCACCACCTCTACTCCCTATATCCTCACTATTCCTCTATCCTTCCTCTCATTCACACACATATATTCTGTCTTAGTCCTGCTGACCTTCATTCCTCTTCTCTCTAGAGCATATCTCCACCTCTCCAGAGTCTCCTCCACCTGTTCCCTACTCTCACTACAGATCACAATGTCATCTGCAAACATCATAGTCCATGGGGACTCCTGTCTGATCTCGTCTGTCAACCTGTCCATCACCATTGCAAATAAGAAAGGGCTCAGAGCTGATCCTTCATGGAATCCCACCTCCACCTTAAACACATCCGTCACTCCCACCGCAGACCTCACCACTGTCACAGTACACTATCATATACTTTTGAAATGGGGACTAATAATCCAACTTTATCACAGACAGGTCTGATGATTTACAGAAAAGTATAAAGTCTACAATCCTTAAAAAGAAGTGGATGTGAAACAAACAGAAAGCATGTAGGGTAGTATGAAATGATTATTGGAGGAATGAAATAGACAATGACCAGAATCTGCAATCGCTGCCGGTTCCTCCACTGGACTCTAGGTATATGAAGTCGTTATGCTAGGCTTGCAAATAGTGCCATCACATAGAGTTGGAGGGTATTCCTTTTTAACCTGAATAATACAAGGTTTTCTTTCACATGAACCAAGTGTTCTAGACCCTTGGAAAGATTGCCTGAATAGCTGATAAATTTTAAAATCAAACCAGCCTTCAAGAGGGCATAGGACAGAAGGCTTAAGATGGATGTGTAAAGTGAATCAGTTACTTGTATTTTTATTGTATTTCAGGAGGAAGGTAAAATGTTTTAAGATGCTTATAGCTTTCATTCTTGAAGATGTCCATTAAATTGCATTTATGAAGATGCTATGAAGAAACTGAATTGAAAAAAAAGTTGAATTTTTAATGAAGAATAAGGTGAGAAAACTAGCTAGACATCTTTTAAGGCCAGGATGACTGTCTATAAATAGCAGTTTGAAGACTGACATTCATTATATTAATGCTTAAAAGGATTGTCACTCAACACATTACATGTATTTTCTGAAGTAATGAAGTCTGAAACTCAAAATGTCCGTCATTATTTAATGAATTCATTCCTTATCAATATAACAGTAAACCACAAATTGTATGAAGAAGAAAATATAAATAAAAAATCTGGACATTAAAAAAATACACTTAATTGAAATTTAAAACTAATTATTAGAACTCATTATTCTGTATTGTAAATACACAACTTTAACCCCAATGGAATTCTGCAGATTGAATTAGGGTGCAGAGACAACCTACTGAAATATGTAACTGATCTCAATTGTGTTACACAAAGTTAAAATACATTTGATATCTAAACAGCCTAAACAACTTAGCACTGAAGAGTGTGGTGACATTTTTTTACAGGCTGACACTGTGTTGTATTCCATTGTGTGAATGCAACAGCAGTCACACTATATGAAATTCACCCGAACAGGTAAATTATGCGTCAAATAGCTTTGGCTGCCAGAAGATCAGAAGGCTGTGGATTTGATTTTCATTTCAGGTGTTTAGATTATTTTTCCACTACTGAAATTGTAGTATAGCATAAAGGAGGTGGTTTACTCTGAAAAATTAATATGTAAGATATGTGTCTTCTTTCTTTAAATTACTTGTACTGCTACCAGGTTGGTCCATGTATCTTTTCGCTTTGAAAATCATGTGTAATTACGGGAGATTTAGAAAATTGTAAAAGGGGGTTAATCTAGTGTGAAAACAGGGACATACCTTCAAAAATTGGTATCCTGTGCAGGGGTAAATCAGCTCTAAAATTATGAATGCTTCTCTAAATTAGGGACAGTTAAAAAGTCTGATAACATATTACACAGATGACACATAAAGAATAACATGAAAACCCACCTCTTTTTTTTCTTTTTTAATTAATAGAATTGATCTTTCATTTAAGTGAGTTAATTTTGCAGCCTCTCATAGTATAAACAAAGATCTCCAGTAATGATGCCTCTGACACTTCTGGTGCTATTTATATTACACTTGTATAATAACTTAAGCCCAGAAGTACAGAATTTATTAAATATCACTTATTCCATGAAATAACATGTAATGTCTATATTAGTGACTTTCCTCATATTTCAAATGTAGCATTCCATTTCGTTCTGTCTCTCTCACAAACCTCTATAACTTACAAGAAAAATATAATTTTTTTATTATTAAAATAAATCTTGCTTATTTTATGCCCTTTATTTTTTAATTTAATGAGTATAAACTCATAATCTTTACATGTTTATACAACAAATATATTGTATAGTAAGGCTATATACAGGGTTTTCATGAAAGTATGGTATTATTTGCATGGTTAACATGTACTAATATCTTTATTCCCTTTTCAGTCTTCCATCTTTTTTCATCTTTAACTTTTTTCATGCTACAGATACAGCATTAACTACAAGCTCAAACAGCAAAGCACATCTAACATATACTAGAGTTATTATATGTCATAATTGAATTCCAAGATTGTAGTCATCTAACAGACTCCTTACTAAGCTGTGAGTCAGGTCATCATACAAATTCATGATGTCACTTAATTTTATGTGGTATATTGTGATCATCATTTGTTAATAGCAACAATAATGTTATTATTTATAAATTGAATACGTTGAATATAAGTGAATAGATTTGCTAAATGATACTTTGATCCTGGCTTAGGTGAATTTTGTAATTTAAAGGCAGATTTTTTTTCAAAGAGACCTTTAAAATGTTACCTGTTGTCAACATTCATGTAACTACTATGCATGTGGTCTTTCTATGTATTCTATTTTTAATACTTGAAAAAATGCTTGGTACATATGAAAACTCAGTTTTCCTTTTTGTTTTAATAAACTTTTAGCTGTGCTTTTCCTGGCTATGCTGACGCTTTGGATTTTTCTTTCAGTTTGCTCAAACCATAAAATTCTTACTCTGTAAGTTTGCTCACTATTCCCCTCAACCCTCATCTCACATTCCACCTTAGTAACACGTGCTGACTATAACCCTAATCCTGCTCCTGCCCCCAATCCTCACTTGCATCTTAACTTTAAATAAGCCATTCCCATACCACTACCACTAAACAAGACAGACTGGACAATAACCACACACGCAAACATGTGTGCTCGCTTGCACACACACACACACACACACACACACACACACACACACACACACACACACACACACACACACACTAAGTCTGTCCTATAACCCTTGACCCTAATGTTAAACATTCATAACTGTACACAAATACACTTAATCTAACACCTTATCTAATCTTTCCCTTACTTTAACCCTAACACACATGCATTCACACAAACACACACATACCATACGAACATCCCACTAACTTTTTTTTTGGCATACCACACATTTGACGTAATTTCCTTTTCAATAAATTGGACATTTGAAAAAAATGACCCTTCACTTCCAGGTGTCAACCAAATAGATGGCACTCATATGGAAGCATTTTAAATAGTTGAATGGTCATAATATCGATCATTTGTAATACTGGCAGAATTAATCAAAGAATCATGTATTTGACTCTAGGAGCATTACTGTGGGAGGTTGTAGAACAGCAGGGAGTGGAGACTTCCCTTTTCTGTTGCATGATCTAATAGTTTGTATATATAAATTAGTAGGAGGTGTGGGAGGTAAAGGGGGCTTGCCCTCTGCAAAAAAAAAATTAACTTTATATTTAAAAATCAGATGAATGGATGAGAGAAGTGAGAAAAAATTAAATAAAAAAGACTCACGTTTTTGCCTCTTCACCAGCTGAAATGTGGCCTTAAGCATGAAATACTAATATTCTAACATGTTAATGAATGCAACCTGTTGATCTTCCAGCTAAGATTTTCTGAATATAATTTTCAGGAGGCTGACAAACAGTTTTCCAAAATTAATTTAAAACCTTAATCAAGATTTGCGATTTTCATGTTTTATAGCCGCGGTAATGCAGCAGTTAGCATTGTCGCCTCACAGCAAGAGGTTCTCCCGTTCGATTCTCGGCTGGAACGCATTCTGTGTGGAGTCTGCATGTCCTCCCCACGGTTGATTGACGTTAAAAACATGCAGCTAGGTGCAAGCGTGAATGGGTGTGCCTTCGTTGAAGGTTGGGCGTCGGGCTGGCAACTCAGCACCGTAAAAATCCGCTACCAATCATGAGCAGACCAGAGTTCTGCTGTGGCGACCCCTAACTGGGAAAAGCTGAAAGTCTTTTTTATTCATTTGTAAAACATAGGTTGAAGCCACTATATATTTAATATCTTATGAATACTATAATGCAGCATTTCATCATTCAGTTTATTTGCATCCATTGGTTAAATATTTCCCAGGCATCTTCCAAGAGTTATACAAGTGGATACATTCTTCTAGTAGGAAAAGTGTATCATGTACAGATCTACTCAGAAACACTCTGCTGCCTGTTTGCTCTCATAGCAATTCGACTGATGTTCAAATCTTGGTTATAAAATTTTAGCAAGCAATTTATATTCATGACCCATACAAATGAAGAGAACTGGGGAATAATGTCTTTCATGTCTTTCTTTTTCCATACTTATTTAATCTTTCTTTCCTGTAATGCTGACTTCATTTCTTCCTTTTCAGTGTTTCAATTAACAAAGTCTTTAAAGAAAGGTCAGCAGCCATATTCAGCAAAGTTTTGTAATGAGGTCAGCTGATACTGTCAAGACCATGAGTACCACAATTACCACCCCCTTTTTAAAGGTACAATGAATTTATGCTTCAGTAATCTATTTGTCAATAAAATTCACCTCGTTGGTACTATATTTTAATAACTAATGATTTGGAAGTGAAAATGAAGCCTACTTTTAAAGTGAAAACATTTTTTCCACTGAAAATACTATGTGCAGCTTAATACTGAATTGTTTTGTTTCCATCTTTTGAGTTCTTCTCCAGTTATCACCCTAATGTCCTGCTGCTGTCTTTTAATGACTTTTAAATATAATGTAGCTACATTCCACTTTCTACTTCTTGACCAGAAGACATGTCTTTTATGGCATTTCCTGATTGTCTGCATATTTCTCATACACTTGTTCAGCAAAAATTCCAGAGTCAGACAACATAAGAAGAATATCCTTCCAAATATCCAATCTAATTTTAGTTTATAAAAGTTTTTCTTCTCCACAATTTTTGCTCCACAGATACTCAAAAATTAATTTAGTCATTTGTACTATTCATCAGTCTCAGTAGGCTACATAAGAATATTTCAAATCAATATGATTATTTCAGGCTCTCTTTGAATAACCTCCTTTAGATTCTTGAATGTTAGGTTCCCATAATAGTTTGAGAACTATTGCACCTTTTTATGTCCTATTCACTTACTCATTTAGTCACAGAGACCAAGGAACTGTGGTCTGGAAAACAGCAACCACTTTCAACACTGCACACATTTCTTTTATTCATTATGAACAAATGATAAATTAAATCTAGTGATAAAATTCCCCTCATGCTATCTTTTATAAGTGTGTCGTTGAATGGCTTTTAATATCATTGTCTTCTTTCGCTTGTCTTTTTTTTTTTTTTTTTTTTGTAGCATTCATATTGACATTACAGTTAAAATTTACCCCAATGAAATAGCATTCACCTAAAACATATGATAGCTATGCTGGCAAAAACACAACTTTCTAGACTGATATAAGAAGAACATGAAGGTGTTTAATTCCCAGTGTTATAACTTTCAAACATGGTCTAAATTTAAAGCTCAACTGGAAAAATGAAAATGTAACATGTACCTTGGAATGTGGCTTAAGAAAGATGCCCATCATGGAACATTCATTAATACTCAATGCCCTTATGACATGTATGGATAAGGTTTAGCACAAATGAAAATGAGCAGACAAACCCCTAAGGAAAGGAAAGGAAGCAGTGCACTTAGTTTTGCAACCTACACATGCAAGGCACTATGGGATATGAGGCTAACTTTCTCAGATATAAGCAAATATACCAAAGCTTTGGAACAAGATTCCAATCTACATTAGGCAGAGCTCCGCGCTAACACTGTTCAAGAGAAACCTTGACGAGTGGATGGGAAACAGAAAGTTTACCCCGGGGATCACTTCAGTGGATCTGCTGGACAGAGGCACAGGGAACTAATCTAAGGGGGTGGCGAAAGCCAACACATTCTGGCTAGGCTTATAAATGCCTTTGGGCAGATAGCCTAGTACCTACCTATGAACCTATGAAGAGGGAACCAAAACAATTCTGGAATGAAACAAACCTCTTAAATGGATGCAGGTTCAGTACAGCATGTAACAGCCAGCAAACAAAAATCAAAACAACCCCTGATCACTGTCTGATTAAGGTCTTTTCCCAACTGATTCCAACTATCATGATGGGAAACAAATGGGTTGATTTCTCAGCTGAGGACTTCAACACTTGCATAGGTTTATAGGTTCATAGGTTCGTACTAGGCTATCTGCCCTAGGGCATTTATAAGCCTAGCCAGAGTGTGTGTGGCTTTCACCACCCCTTAGGATGAGAATACTATGCCCATTTAGGGTTTAGTTTACTGTGCCTCTGTCTAGTAGTGACACAGAGATGACCCCCGGGGTAAACCTACGATCTCCCATCCACTCCTCAAGATTTCTCTTGAAGAGAGTTAGTGAGGGGCTCTGCCTAACATGGACTGGGATTCTGTTCCAGAGTGCAGGGAGCCTCTGGGTTATGAATCTGTCCCTCCAGCACGTCCTATTTATTTCTGTGTTGAGGTTCAAATCTCTTGCTCTCGTGGCTCTGATGGATTTGGATTTTCTGAGGTGGAGCGTGTCCATTAATTCCGGATTGGACATGGCCTTGTACGTCAGGCATAGATCACCTCTGAGTAGGTGATATGCGACTGAATAGAGCTGGAGTTTCTTCAGCCGGGCAGCATATGACACATGTTTGAGACCCTTTATCCTCTTGGTGAGGAACTTTTGGGGTCTTTCCAACTGCTGCAGGTGTCGGGTAAGATACATCCCAAATGGGGCATTGTACTCAATCATAGGCCTGATAAGAGAAGAGTACAGGGGCACAATGACCTCTCTTGATCTAGATGTGAATCCCTTCATGATAAGGTGGGCAATATAGAAGGTCTTCCTAACCACTTTGGCAATGTGAGTGTCAAATGAGAGGTTACTGTCAACTTGGGTCCCTAGGTCCCTGATTACCTCTTCCATCCTTAATGGATTACCACCTATGTGGTAATTTGTGGGTACCTTGTTTTTCCCAAAGGGTATGACTATACATTTTTTGGCATTCAGCTTAAGGCCATGGCTCTGGCACCAATTATCCATTTCTATGAGGCCTCTCTGAAGGATGCTTGCGTCCGCTGGAGTATCAATTATGGCGCCCAGTTTGCAGTCATCTGCGAACTTTGTCAGCCACAATCCTCCTATGTTTGCCTGCACCTCGGAACAATAAATGCCGAACAAGAGGGGTCCCAGGACTGAGTCCTGTGGGACACCGCTTGTGACCGGCTTAGAGTCTGACATGGCTCCAGCAACTCTGACCCTGTGGGTTCTGTCCTTGAGCCAGTTTGCAACCCATCTTGTGACATATGGGTTTACATTTAAGCTGGTGAGTTTGTCTATGATGCCCAAGTGGGGTATTGTGTCGAAGGCTTTTGCAAGGTCAAGGTAGGCTGTGTGAACTGCCTTACCCTCATCAATGGCCTTAGTGACTGTTTCAAAAAAGTTGACCAAGTTTAAAAGGCAGGATCTGCCCTTGACAAAGCCAAACTGGGTAGGATCCAATGTCTGTAGGTCCCCAATGCCTTAGTTTATGAGTTCCATAATGATCCTTTCCATAGCTTTGCAGACCAGGCTCGTCAAGCTTATGGGGCGGTAATTTACAGGGTCCATAGAAGCACCGCCTTTGTGGAGTGGGACCACTGTTGCTGTACGCCACTCTTTGGGTACGTATCCTGTAGTAAGGCTAAGATTAAACAGCAGCCTTATGTGCGGGTTTAGTTCCTCTTGGAGTTCATGTAGCACAGAGCCCGGGACACCGTCCGGTCCCATTGATGCTGTGTTTTTAGCTTTGGAGAGGGCAGCTCTCACCTGGGCATCTGAGATGTTCGGGAGGCTACACTCTGCTGGGATAGATATTTCTCCTTTTGGGGGGGAGGGGGAGGAGAAATTTGCACTGAACCTGTCTGCCAGAATGTTGGCAATGTCTGTGGGTTCATTGTATTTTGTGTCATTTTGGACTAACTCTGAGCATATCTGGGAGTTTCCACCCAGGTTTCTAACATAGCTAAAGAAGGCCTTGTGATTGTCTTTTGTGTCTTTTGCGATTTTTCTCTCAAAGTTGGCCTTGGATGATTTTATGAGTGATCGTAGTTTTTTGCTAGTACTGATCAGAGATGCCTTCCCTTTTAGAGAGTTTGCTCTGTCATGTAGTAGCTTCCTCCTCCTGTTGTAAAGTTTGTTAATGGCTGGGGTCCACCAGACAGGGCGCCTGCCTTTGGGGGAATGGGTCTTGGTTTTATTTGGGATTGCATGATCCATGCATTCTTGAAGGTGCCCGTAGAAGGCATTTATAAAGGATTCAGCAGTGTGGGTTGTGGTTTCCACTGGCCCAGGGGCCTTGAAGGATACCACTTCAGTCTTAAGAAGTGTGAAGTTGGCTTTTGAGAAGTTCTTCACTGTGGTCTTTTGTGCAGGGGGGGGGGTGGATTTCCAGTGAGATTAATTTATGGTCTGATCTCACCAATGAGGGTATACTTCGGTGTGGAGCATTTTGTCCCCATGTTTGTGATGATCAGGTCTAGTATATTATCTCCTCTTGTGGGAATGGTGACTAGTTGTTCCATCGCATTTGAGTTTATGAATTCTAGGAACCTTTGGGCTAGGGTGTTGGGGCTTGGGTAATGTTCCCAGTCTATGTTTGGGTAGTTGAAGTCTCCCAATATGATGGTATTTGGATAGACATTCATACTCTCCAGTGTCTTCAGGAAGGCTGAGTGGGGTTCCTGAGTTTGAGAGGGTGGTCTGTAGCATGCTACAAACTGTAGGGCAGTTTTTCCTATGGTTAGTTGCACCTGGATGGTCTCCAATGCTTCGTGCGTTGCCACTAACCTGGAGGTGTTGGTATTTTGATGAATATGGATACTTCCCCTCCTTTTGTGGTTCGGTCCAAGTTTGCACCACCTTACTAATTCCTAATAAACATAACATTAACACTGTCCTTACTCTTAAACCTAACCATGCACCTTACATTTCAAAAACATTTTCCATAACACAACCACTAATCCAGACAGCTTGGACTGGACACACACACACACACACACACACACACACACACACACACACACACACACACACACACACACACACACACACATACACATGTACACTCTCTCTCTCAGTGGAACCTGAGAAAAAATAATAATACCATTATTTCAGTTCTGCTTAAATATTTAAGTTACACTTATAGTAGACCTGTATGGGGATAAATTAAATACA
>NC_056749.1:151411092-151521092 GCF_019279795.1 Protopterus annectens | reverse complement strand
GGGTGCAATCAGATTGAAAGGAATGACAAAGCACTGTCTGGTAATTTGTGGTTAAGAAAATGAGCTGGGAACATGCCTTGTCATGTAGATATGAGTTAGACCTCAACAGTGTCCCATTGTATTCTTTCTGAACCTTCATTAGTCCTACAAAGCAGATCAAAGCTCAGGGGTCACTTCTGAAAGCAAGACAATTTTATCTTAAGAGTGCTATAATTTAAAAATGATAAAGGGTGAAGACACTTATGAGGATGAATATTCCTCAGGCCAGTGGCTTCTTAGTGTGTAAGAATTACCGTAATGTCTAAATTTCACTTTGATGTAGTGGAATGTTTAGGCGTGATTAATTTCTGCTTCATAAAGTGGCAATCATAAAATGTGTCCCAGTAATGAGAACACTGAATAAGTAACTATAGTCAGTCTTATTTTAACATAATTAAAATTAAAGTCCATACTAGTTCAGAAAAGTACTGAGTTTAATGACAAAAATCTTAAAAATGACCACATCAGAAATTAGTGAAGCAGCTCTAGCAAAGAGACCTTGTAGATTAAATGAGTACAAATGAGACAGAATTCAGGATTCTTCTTTCCAGCACTACAGACAAGGAACTTAAGCACATTAAGTAATGTGTACTTTCCTTTTCAATTGCATTATTTAATTGAAGGCCCAAGTTGGCAGTGCAAAAGAACACCTTGCGAGGGATAATTATTTAGTGATTTTGAGTGGCACACTTTCATACTTTTTATTGTTTGTTGTGAAGCACTTGGCTGTTGTATAATGTATATAACTTCTAACATACTGTTATTTTGCTGTAACATTTAATATTAATTGCCATTATTGTTATTTCTTTATTCCAGCCAACCATCCATCCATCCACAATGCCTTTTTCCCATTTTTGTGCATGGGGTCGGGGTTTCACTTTAATTCAACTCTTTATTCCCTATTGGAATCCTTAATAGCGTATCACAGATATATATGCTTTTGGCCTGTGCAATGACCAGAAAGTATCCTCTTATGAGCTATATACCAGAATGGCAACAAATAAATGAATGAATGAATAAATAAATAAAAGCTATTGGTTTAGATATGAGAACAGTCAGGGCTGGTATGAAACTAAACTATGTAACAAAGCTCTGTACGATTCACAAACGATAATGAACAATGTAAAAAGACCTTACCTGCAGTTTTACCTCATTGTGCACTATAATAATCTGTGAACATGGTGCAAATGATAAGGTTTCCTTTTAAATCATATGTGATTCACAGACACTACACCAAGTGCAAGTAAGATGGCCCAGATGGTGTAACGTATGGGACTAATTCTGTATACCAATCGGTAGTGTAGTGATTCCGATATCCTTTTACACAGAAAGAAGTCTTCCAGCAGTAGAATTCCCTGCAATGCAGTCAAGCCTTCTTGTCCAGCCACATATGTCCCAGTCCCCTCAGACTGACACTGTCAAACTTTATTCAATCGGACCTCATACCTCATTACCATAGTATGAGAAAGTTTGTAACCCTTTTGTTATGCCTAAAGAGTGACACATTTTTATGCATAGGTCTGTGGAATTTAAGCAGGGCAAAGCTCATCAAGAAATAGCTACAAAGTAACATATGATCAGACATATTTTATTATACTGCTGTTATATGCTTTGCTGTTGTATTTTGCATAGGTATTTCTCATATGTAACTAAAATCAACAAGAAACACAAACTTGAAACCAGAAAAACAATAAAGCAGGACAAAAAGAGGCTCCTGACCATTATTGTGAAATATAAAACTGTTTATTTAGCATTTTCATCCTTAATAAAAGAACTTCTTCAGAATATATCATATTTTGAAGAAGTTCTCTTATTAAGGATAAAAGCGCTAAATAAACAGTTTTATGTTTCACAATAATGGTCAGGAGCCTCTTTTCATCCTGTTTTATTGTTTTTCTGGTTACAAGTGTATATTTCTTATATGCTTTTCTGTTGTATGTTGCATGGTTATTTCCCCATCTAGAACACCATGTGCATTGTACACCACTTTTTTGTACTGTGTGTCCCTGTCAGCCATTCAAAGATAGACACTTTATTGTACCCAACCTGGAATACTACCCAGTCTCCATGAATTGTTTCAATGAACTGTGGCATACTGAACTTGTTGAGTACCATAGAAGAATGCTAATGATATTGTGGATGAAAACCACCTTTCCAAAACTAGATTTATTCCTCCTGGACAATCTTATTGTACTGATTCATTTTTGTTGTCATGCATAAAGTTTCCCTGCAATCCACATCTAGTAGGCTATGCTATCTGCAGCCCAAAAGATAATATATTCAGCTCTGAGGTCAGAACACCTTCGGAGAAGGAGATTTTTTTTACCATGTAGCAAATTGTTTGACTTCTAGCAATAGTTGATAAATTGTCCATCTGTCAAATTGGTGCCAATGAAATTGTTATTCATTCAGTAGTTAGAGTGAGATCTACAGGCCCATTCATTCCATTTGGAGGCAAGAGTCATGCATCAAGAGGTGGCCATCATATGAAGGAGATTGGTCACTACCCATTCCAGCAAATACTACAGCAGCTGCAATTTCCACAATTATTGCTACCTGTATTGATGCAGGTGTCCATCATATATACATACATGGCCAGTCATCTATGGGTAATGTGAAGCACAGTTGTCACCCCAAACCTAGGTGCTGGTGCTTGATTATAACACCTGTGGTTGGATCAGGATTGCAATAGGTCAATCCATTGCTGTTCTTCGAGGAAGGAAAAGTTCTCATCATTAATCTCAGTCCCAGTGCAACCTGTGTCCTCTGCCATCTGAGTCACTAATCAATCTCAAAGTGTCAAGAGTATTATTCAAAGATTTATCCTCTTTCAGCATTGCTCTAAGTGATTTTTGTCCATACTCTTGATAAATATTCTCAAACATTTCTGTCATGGTTTGTTCTAGCTTTTCCATATCAGTAGGCTTAATGCCATGGAGAGCTCCAAACTCCATATATCATTTATTTATTTATTGACTGATTGATTGTCTTTTATTTACCTACTTTTAGTGAAGGTCCGGAGGAAAAAGCTCCATTAGAGTTACAAAAGATTACAAAAATTACAAATTAACAGAGAAAACAGAACACATTTTTTCAACAGTAGAAATGTTTTTAGAATTATCCAGTGGGTAATACAATCAAGACAGTGGTTTATGCAATTTAATTTCTGTAGGAATAAACATGTCACATTTACACATACAGCAATATACAATTTTAATTTACAAAGGTGTAATGAAAGGCAGTATCCAGTTATAAATACAGATAGGGTTTATTTACATTTACAGGATAAGGAAGGAGAGCTGGAAAGTTAAAGACGGTGATCGTCTCGAGATCTGGGAGAGAGAGAGAGAGAGAGAGAGAGTCGGTCAGGGTGTGAACAGGAACAGAAGCAATAGGAGTCGAGGTGCAGGAAAATATACGAATAGGCATGAGATTACTAGTAAGTTAATCAAGTCTCTGTATTTTGATAAATTGACCTTAGTCATTTGATGATGTATTAAATTTATTTCGATTTTTAAAATAGAAGATTTAGTGTTTTGATGAAGTCCAATTGTTAAAGTAGGACAAATGCTCTTAACTAATGCATATTAAAGTGTGTGCGTGGCATATCTTGAGGCATTTTCTTGTTTTTTTTATCAGCACTAATATATTTCATGAGCAAAGTTTGATTCATGAGTGATTGATATTGAGAAGTGTTATCACTAGTAGCATATTTAGAGTACAATATGAACAATAGAAACTTGCTTTGTCATTCTTAAGCCATTTATGCTGAGGAGCTTCTCAATACCACTGCTATTTAAATATGCAAATTCACATATGGTTGCGTCACAAAGAAATCTTAATTCTTTCAAGTGGAACAAACTGAATTCTCTGAGATATGTAAATCTAACAAACTGCACATTTGTGGGAAGCAGATTTGAGTACCATTCCTAATGTGCCAATCACCAATGACACCGTTACCTGTGACTTACTCCATACGGTCATCTCTCTCTATTTTTATCTATAGATTAGATATATTGCAGAGGTTAGGCCATCAGAATAGTTTATATCTTTTAAAAGTTTTTTTAGAGCTTTGCAATCAGCTATATACATAATTTTGGAATCTTTGATATTAACAAATATCCTGATTTCTGGTTGTATCACCTCATGATATGCATTTTTATACACTTTACTGGATATAGGTCCAGCAATATCACCTCATGATATGCCTTTTTATGCACTTTACTGGATATAGGTCCAGCAATATCCATATTTATCAGGACATGATAAAATTAAGTATTTAGGAGTATGGATTAAAAAGGACCTTGTTGTGGCAGCTAAGGATATGTGGAAGGAGACCGAATAGAAGATCATACAAAAACTGAAGAAACTGTAAGCCTTGTTATATGGGTATGGCTAGCAAGATACAAGCAGTTAAAATGCTTTTAGTCCCTTTAGTTTTATTCACAGGCCAGGCATATGTTTGTTAACCAGAGGAAAAGTTGTGGATAACAATTAAAACAGAGCTGAAGGATTTTATCTAAAAGAGAAAGACAGCAAGGGTCAAGTGAGATAAGCTGATTCTTCCAATAAAACAAGGTGGACAAGGATTAATTGATTTGAAAGCATATTTTAGAGCAACAGAGTTATGGCTCTTATACACAGCACAAGCAGAAAACTATAATTCAAAGTGGAAAGGGATGATGATACAGGGGGGAAGCTCAAGAATCAAGGAGGGACTGGGATTTTGGATGCAGACTCTTAAGGAGAATGACGATAATCATACAGAATATTATATTCATAAAGTAGCTGCAAATGAGAACTAAGCCAGTATGGGAATACAGGAAAGAGATTCTGCTGATAGGGATGACTGCAATTAGGGATATAGACAATAGGCAAGAGGGGGCTGGAATTTTTGGAGAAAACTGGCAAAGGATCCAAGGTATTGGGAGCAAATAACTAGAAAGGGAAAGGTAATAGAATGGGAGGATGCCAAGAATTTATTTGGACTGCAGTTAGAGATTGCCTTCCATGCCAAGGATTGATATCAGAGATATCAAAGAGAAATAAATAGGGAGGTCCTAAATGAAAAAAAACAGTACTGTTAGAGTTTTTAATAGACTCTAGAAAAGAAGCTGCCATTAAAAAAAGGAATAATTGGTAGTGGATATAAAATATTGCTTGATAACTATAAGAATCAATCAGAGTAGCTTAAAAAGGATTGGGAAGAGAAATTGGATAAGCAATTCACAATGAGACAATGAGGAGATATAGGTTTATAATAAAAACTAAATCATATTCAACTAATAAAAACCAAACCAACAGCTCCAAGCACGGTCCCAGTTTAATAAAATGAGATAAAATCCAAGGTAAGTGCTTTCAGCTGTGACACCAGCCGAAAGCACTTACCTTGGATTTCATCTCATTTTATTAAACTGGGACCGTGCTTGGAGCTGTTGGTTTGGTTTTTATTAGTTGAATATGATTTTTGTTTATGGGATATAGGTTTACCTCATAAACATGAAACAAGGTCTAGAAGATTTAGAATCTTGCTTGGAAGTGTTTACATAGGTATTTTTATAACTCAAGTAAACAGCAGAAGTTGGAGATGTGATGGGGAAGAAAAAGATAACTGGGAACATACTTTCTAGGAGTGTAATAAGTTGGCAGACTTTAAGGATTTCCTGCAGCCTGCTCTATCAGGGATACTGAGTGAGTAGATTGGTGTAACTAAGGAAACTAATTTTTTGAGCTATGATACAGAATCGGAATTGCCTAGACATATTAAGTCCTTACTGAGTCTAATTATGGTGGCTGCCAAAAAAGCAATTACCAGAAAATGGAAATCAATGTTTAAATCAACTTTACTTGAACTAGTGAATACAGTAACAGAGATAAAACAACTGGAATTGTGATATTTGGAAAAGGGAAGGAGCAAACTACATAGGACAAAAGTGGGAATTGTGGGAACAATGCATCCAGAGATGGAATGAGGATTAAAAGAAGGCAGATGTTGAATGAACTGTGTAATATTTAATTGACAATGACTGGATATTATAAATGATGTATAATGTTTGCAATTGCAATGGTTTCAGTAGGGTCTTTGCTGTATAATGTTTGCATCTAAAGTTGTATTAATATAGTTTATTATAGTATCACTTAGGACATAGGCAATCTTACATTTGTATAAATGAAAAATAAAGATGTTTTTGTTTAAAAAAAAAGACAGGTATTTACCACTCAGCTAATTTCAAATGCCATTTGCAGACTAATCATTTTTCCCCAAGAAATGAGCATCACTGCAAAACCACTGAAAAAGATAACTGGCTACCTGGGGAAACAACATGTTGACTTTCTGTTTCCCTCTCAGCTACTTAAACTTACTTAGAACAACACCTTTCCTCCATTAGCTTCTAGACTATTCAGAGATGCACTGATATATAATCTTAGACATCTTAACCACTCATGTTCTCTGCTCCAACCCCCCAAACTAGGCTTTGCTGCACGCACCATGCTTTCTCAGTCCTTGGTCCCAAACTGTGGGAATCTCTCCCTTCTATTCTTAAAGATCATCCCTTTTACCCAGTTCTCCAGTCACAAATAAAAGCAAATTTCAATACTCTGGGAAAACGCAACTGCTTTCTCTCTGTTCATATATCGTAACCTCTTGATTCCATTCATCCATCTGCATATCTTGCATTGACTGTATTCTTGACTGTGATTCTTTCATCATGCCAAGTCTGATTTCCACTCCTATATCATGCCTGTAGATATTATATTTTTTCACTCATTCTATAAATAATGTCATTTACCATTGCCTTAATTCCCTCAAGCCAAGTATGATATTCACTTTACATGTAATAAGTTCTTATATTGCACTTTGATAGTTAGTCTGTATATAATATCATGTAACTATTATGTTTTCTCTAGGCTGAGACTGAAATGGGTTCAATTTATTTTGGCATGCCTTTTTCAACAAATTATAGAGGAAGGCTAACTACCTGTGCCCTTTTGCTAGACAATGAATTTACAGATCAGTTTTTGAACTGCTATCTCCCTTCTCCCATGCACACAATAATTTAATTAAAAAAAAACTTAAATTCTAGGAACATAAATTGCTAGAAATTGTGGTAAAGTCACTACATTTATAAAAATGGTAACTACTAAAGACATTAATGCATGTTTTTTTACATTTTATGGGCATGTGATTAGGTAATTTAAACTGGCAACACAGTCAATATTTTAAACAACTAAGCCATTTAAACCTCTTGTATATTTAGGATAAGTCACTAATGTCAGACATACTACCCAGCCATATTAAACAAAGTATTGTAATTATTGCCCTATTAATGTAAATTTGAGTGTTTTCATTTTCATGTTCATGTTTTCTAACAACTAGTGTTTCATTTTCTTTGTCATAGAATAGTTCTGTACCTGCCTGCTTTAATTCAGTGCTCATGGGTTTCATCCAGTCACACTCCTTTTTTTTCCATTTTTGCTCATGGAGTCAGTGTCACCTCAGCAGTGACAATCACCTAGAATCAAGCTCACACCATCAGGTGGCTAACCCTGCTATAGTTGTTCTACCATACCCCCCCCTCCCACACACACACACACACACACACACACACACACACACACACACACACACACACACACACACACACACACACACAGGCAATTTCGAGAATCCAATTATCCTAGTTCATGTCTTTGGAATATGGGAGGAAATCAGACACCTAGAAGAAATCCACAGAAACCATGGAGGACATATAGACTCTGCATAGAAGGCACCCTAGCCAAGAATTGTACAGGAGAGCCATTTATTTTAGGGCAACAAGACTACCTGTTGTTCTACTATGCCATACTTTGAATGATGAAACTAAGCACAGAATAAATCATTTGAAAAATGAACTACCTTGTTTTTATTCCTTCACTTATACTGCAACATTTTACTAAACTGTTACTATCTTCTGTTAAATTTATTTAAATATATAAGTTTTTGTATCAATTTAGTGAAAATACAATGTCATAAATTATGGAAGATATGTGCAGATTTTGTGTGAAGAGTAAGATAAAAATTGCAGAATATGCAGAAAATTTTCAAGTGCAGTTTTCCACTGACCCTGCAAAAGCCTGACTACTAGCTATGGTTCAAAAGTTATTCCCTATTATAACAAAGCAACAGCAATATCTTTTGGCTTTTCCTGGTTAGGGGTCAATGCAGCAGATCACCAGTCTGCAGACTGATTGGCAGTGGTGTTTTTACAGTGTGGAGTTGCCAGCCCAGCACCCACCCAACATTCACAGAAGGCACATTCCTCATTACAACAAGCACATTTTAAATATGATAATGAAATTAATCTCCTGCACCTAAATGCTTGGCTTGCTAAGAAGTTGGCAAAATCAGATTATTAATGCAGTAAGTCTATTTCTTATTAAGTGACACAAAACATATTATAGTAGATTTAAATCATATGGTCATAAGACCGTGGGATTGACTTTTAAAAGATTGTTTTACAGAACATTGAACTGTCTTCTCTTTTGGAAGCAGGCAATACAAATGACAGTGTTTTTGGAGGTAGGCAAGTCAATCTGCACCCCTTCCACCCTCTGCATATTATATAGACTGTATGTGAGATTGCTCCATAGTGGAAAAAGAGCATACACTCAACTGCAAAAAATAATGGCGTCAGGACCAGGAGCCTGTTTTTTGTTCCATGACACCATCTTTTAAAATTCGATCATATTTTCTTCAGCCATGTTATAAAACCCATTACAGCACATTAATGTGCTAAATGCAGCAAACGTTCTTCATCTGAAAAGTAATACAGAGAACTTTCTGTCCGAATATTGTTCTTGCACTATAAATATTGGGTAACACAAGGTGTGTCTGAGACTTTCCTGTCAATTTTTTCAGTCTTAAGTTTTACAGCATGTACAAAAATAATGTTACCTCTTATAACTGAAGTATTTCTGATAACAAACAAAGAGAGAATGGTATCGGTGCTATTTTCTTCAACAGAAATAGAAGCAATAAGATCTCATAGAAAGCAACATGGCACCATTTGCATTGCTATATAAGATGAGGGCCCATGGCACAGAACCACCAATTTCATGGCAATCTACTGTAAGCTGTCACTTTGTCCTGTTAGTACAAGCCATGTAATTCATCTCAAGCAGTTTAAGAAAAGGCATGACTGTATGAAGCAGGCCAAATAGTAATGCTGTTACACACATACATACATTGATACCGCAGGCCATAGAGTAATGGTGTTACACGTGTACTTAAAATTGATCAGAAATCTGGAATATATGTTACAGACACTCTGCCAGACATGCAACACAAGATTCATAAGTGGGAATCTCTGCATGGAGATATTTCAGTCTGATTTAGATGACTGAGGTCCATTGTGAGACATGCCTGACCCATGAGACCTTGCAACTCTGCATTCATGTTGCCATTTCCAGGACTACAACCGAGTAACCTGACTCATTTGGTTTATACTCTGTTTAGCATTTAAAAGGCTGTTTTGTATAAACTAATTATTCAGTGGAGTGAATATAGTTTTGTCAGATCTCCCTTCATTTCAAATAGCTGGGTAATAGGCAGAAAGAAGGTTTGGTCTCCATGAGGTAGGACTGCTTGATACAGCTAATCTGGTAGATCTCAGCTGTAAAATTCAAAAGAAAGGTGCCTGTAACTGTCAATTTCAGTAAACACTCACACACAAAAATTGTTTGTCCTCCATTTTCTGTAAATTGTGTACTTCACTGTGTAGTGCATCTCAGATGTCATAGCTTACAAGGCATTTGTGAACGGTAAAGGATTGTTGATGGCATCTTCACCATTATTTATTAATATATCGGACAATCATTAGTGTACCACTTCTAAATGAAACTCCAAATATGTGAATCAGCTGACAGATAAATTCAGAAACAGTTTCAGCAGTACATGCGTCTTGATGATGTAGGCTATAAACATACATTTGCAATCTGTTAACTTTCTTGATTAAAATACAGAAAAAAAAATCTCTGAATTTCGTTAGTTTGCATCTTTGATCATAAACTTGGTTGCCAACAAAATATAGGAGGACTGAGGATAATTTTATATGGAGCAACTGATTTTAGATATATGCCATCAGGCTCGCTCAGTTTGCCCATTTTCCTGACCGGCAATAAAGGTTTCCACTAAACAACAACAATTCATACATGCCTTTATTATTATATTTGTTGTGCCTGTTGTGATATTTAAGAAGTCTCTTTGACAAACGATTATTATTAGAGCTTTATCATAGGTAAGGGAAACAGCAACATGGCATGTTAACCAATGACACTGCCAAATACATCTGACCAGGGGAACTTCAGAAATTCAGCAGCTCCAAATGAATGTTTTGTTTTTCCTCCTTAGAAACTCTTGGCAGCTATTTCTTATTTCCAGGAATGGTAATATGTAAGGGAGGCAATATTTGTTGTACACTGAAAGTAACATCCAAACTCCTTAAAATTGGTTAACAATTTTTAATAAGAAACAGATGCAACAGCAAAAAATGACAGTAGTAAAACAATGTTTACAGTTTAGTAAGTTGAGAAAATTCCTCCAGTTGCAACTTATCTAGAGCCAGCGAAAAACTGAAAAACCTGCTGAAGGTACAAGAAAGAGAAGCACCAAAGAAAAGCATTGCTATTAAACTTATTTTTACGTCACTTTGTGAGTTCCTTCCACTTTCTATTCTTACAGTTGCAACTTGCATTGGCAGCAGAATTAAATGACATGACAGAAAATAAGTACTTTGAGACTGTTTAATGGAAAATATAGAATGTAGTAAGTTTTTGCTATCATTACGTTATTGATTTCTGCTAGTTTAACCTTTTCATACCCAACAACTTGACTGTTATCAATGCACATTTCTAATTACTCTTAATTTCTCTTATGGATGTTGAAACTTAATTGTATTTACTAACTTTTGTTTTACATCATTTTATTACCCTGTTAACTGATGTTGCCAACATCTTATCTGCATACTTATCTAATTTTTATATATATTTAGAGCTTTTCTCTCAGGCCTCCGCTGAAAATTGGCTTCTGCCCAGTCAGACTTTTCCCGGTGAAGAAATGTCAAATAAATAAATAACTTGAACTGGGGTAACAGAATACCACTTTCTTATTTTTTTTTTTTTAATGTCAGTAACAGAATCAGTAGCAGTATACTATAGTGCCATATAAAGCAAACCACTAACAAATGTCATACTGACTCTGATGTAACTTTACATTTCTAAAAATAATCTTTTCTGCTGAACAGCATTTTTCAATTGCAAGTTTCCATATGAAGCAAAAGACAAATTAAGTCATATAATCTCCAGTGAGCATTGCAAAGAATAACTTCAAGGTCAAAGGAAATCATCATTCCATTTAGCACAAAATTGTGTTATCACAATTATTGTCTATATCAAAGATGTACTGGTAGCAAGGGTCTATACTGAATTAGGGAACGCTTAGAAAAGCGAACGCTAATTCATCAACCCCTTTTAAACAAAAGCTTACAATCTCGAACACCTGGAACAGCGATTTATTTCACAGGGCAAAAAATCGCTGGGCTGGTTTCGGGAGTTCGTCATTTCCTCCACTGTGGTGCGATCTCAGAGTTGGTATATTTAAGTAGGGGGTGTGGTGGGCACAGCCCCCCACATTGGGTGTATGGGGGGGTGAAGCCCCCCCCCCTCCCCACATTATGTAATCTTTTAAGATTTTTTTTTTTTTTTTTTTTTTGTGGGTTAGTAATTTTTTTCTATGGAAAAAAAATCGCTGTTCCGGGTGTTCGAGATTTTAAGCTTTCGCTTAAAACGGGTCGATGAATTAGCATTCGCTTTTCTAAGCATTCAGTAATTTGATATAGACCCGATAGCAATACCATTATACAACACCTTTTTTAAGCAGGGGGAAAAAAGAACAGGACCAGACACTCCAGCAATGAGAAATCATATGCAACAAAACCTTCCCGGAAATGTGCACAATGATTCTATCTTAAAAAAAAAAAAAAAAAAAAAAAAAACGAAAGTCAGTCAAAGCATATCAAGAACTGTGAGAATACTTAAAATAATAATAATGTAATTATGCTTTCAACAAGCTAAACAAACAGGGCAGATAATTAAGCTTTAGCTGTTCCACCTTTGTGTTTCCATCATTGCAGTTGTATAGGAATTAATTCATCAAACCATTACTACACTGTTACACCATTATTTATTTTTTTTCTTCTATTTTATATAAAATTTTTGTTCAATGGTATGACTGGTATGGCATAAGTAATATTGTGGAAACATAACATTATGTGGCATTTATGGTGTGAGAGACTAAGTAGCATTTGTGAAGTTTGCAGGCTGATTATTTGAACCTTCTGTGAGATTTTTCTGCCCCCCCCCCCACCATGGCATCGATCTTACCCCAGTGCTGAAGTTATCCATAGAATCTAAAAAAAGAAAAAGCAATGTGAATTTAGCCTGTGCCTTTCAGGCAACAAATGTCCCAAGAACAATAAAGTACTTACAAAATGTCTCCGGTGCAAGGAAAACTCTATTCTCTGGTGAAGAAAAAGTCATTGTTCTGTTTTCCGTTTCCTGCTTGGCACCTGAAACCCTTTCAGCTGGGCAGTTTACACCAATTTCTTTACTTTTTTTTTTCCAGAGGTGTGCAATTTTCACACTGCTCATATAAATTTGAATTATCGGAAGCAACTGTAGATCTCGATTGTCTCCAATTTTGCAGAATGCACCTGACTTTGTATCAGTGTTGTACCTTCCACAATATGTTTAATTTCCTGGCAAAGCATAGTGTATTACATTCAGTAATGCCATAAATCAGAGCATCATATTTCTTGTTTACAGAATACATACTGATGCAAAGCCAGCTATTATCCTAACATCCTAACATGTCAAGACGATTAAAAGCAATATTATACAAGGACTGGCCATTAACATTCTAAAACGAGCATGCTGATTGGCCAGCATAACCAGCGTGCTCATTGTAAATCCAAGAATATACCAACGGAAAAAGGTCCGGTTGCCCGGATAATATTGTATAATAGCAATAACCGACTCTGTGGTTGTGGTATATTGAAATTTATGCATGGTTGGCTTTATTTAATCACTCTGGCTTCACTCTCGTGATTAAACCATGCCACCCCTGCATAAATCTTCAATATATCACACCAACGTTGTCGGTTATTGCTATATTTAAACATAGCATTAAAATGAAGAAAACAACGATGATTTGGTATCGTCAAAAGTTTTCTATAAATGCTGACTTGAGTTTACCACAAGCAAAGCAAGTCAATTGGGCAGGAAGCTGATGAGGTCAGAACCAAGCAAGTACTGTCTATTTCCCTATGGAATTAAAACAATCATGGGAAAAGTCAAGAAGGATCGTAGTTCAAGAACTGAGGGTGGAGAAGGGGGAGTGCATGATGACATCACACTGTGGGTGGTATTAGGTTGCCAGAGTAAGAGAGTGGGATGCTCATGAAGTAAAAACAGTGAATTTGCAGAAAAGTGAAGATTCAGTAATATAAATGTACTTTATACCATTTAAAGTATGCACTGGTGCCATAAAAAAATAAAGTGTTCTGTAAGATGAATCTTTGACACTCTTCCTTTAATGGAGCTGATAAACATAATTTATCAAAATTAACACTTTGTGATAGATCAGATAATTAATTTTGCCATTACTAAATATTATCACACAATGCCTACCTACTCTGAGCTAAACAAATCAAAAGAATAATGAATGCCATGCTCTCTGAAATACTTATTGTTCTGATGAGCTGTGTCTACTATAAGTGTGGACAAAATGATTTATTCAATTTGTTTAGTGTGTGTTTCCACAAGAAATCATTAATGGATTACCATAATTTTCAAGGAGCCTGATGATAACATTGAAGATAAGATGATGCTCTTCATTTTTGTGAACAATATCAAAAATCATTTTTCTTATAGTTTACTTGGTCTTGAGTGGAAATGATAAACTTTTGCTCCAGACTTAAAATATTTTAAGCCTAAACTTTTTCAACTTCATTGGATATGTGTTTGATTGTTTACCTGTCTGTATTTGTTAACTTTAATAGCCCTGCTACACATAGTACATTTTCAGTAGAGATCTGGGAAAGAAAGCTCCATTTATTTTTTTTCATACTTTTATAGGAATACAAAATCAAATGAGCAAAATATATATATATATATATATATATATATATATATATATATATATATATATATATATATATATATATATATATATACCCATAATACATGCAGAACAGGAGAATGATATTCAGTAATACATATTTATATTTACAACTGTATCTGTAGGGATATCTAGTAATGTTACATGTCTTGACATATATATATATATATATATATATATATATATATATATATATATATATATATATATATAGATATAGATAGATAGATATATTTATATATATATATATATATATATATATATATATATATATATATATATATACATACATACATACATATACACATACATAAGTTATTTAGGCAGTAAAAAAGAAACACACTGTCTGGTACCATGCATGGAATATAAAGTGAGAAGATAAATTAGCAGTATCTAAGATAGCTGTAGTGTTTGTGTGAATATTGCTAATCTGTGGCTGCATTTTATTTTGATTTCAAGCTCTTCATTTAAGGTTTGATCACTGTTATTTTGTTTTTTTTTTCAATAATAATTTTTATTATTTTCTTATATGCCATACAAAATTAAAACAAAACAAAAAAATTAAAAAGAAACTACCAACTAAAGTAATTAACAACAACACAAAACATATATACAATATTTATATAAATGCTTCCAAGTAACACATTGAATTATACACCAAAAATATACAAATGGTTAAGATCAATTCAAGTAATAAACAGTTAGTGTTACAGAGCTTTTTAAAGGTGCAAAAATAATTCTTGTTAAATTCAAATATGAGATGTTATGCTAATATAATATTAAATACTTGTTCCCATATTTTTGGATTGTTAATATCTTTATTGTGTTGGTTCAAAAGTAATTTGTGAGCTAGTATATGCCTTATTGCTAGTACTCTAAAATTATTCCATGATGTTTTGGATGGGTCTAACCAATTAGTAGCTATGTATAGCTTCATTAATAAAAAGATATTGATTAATACAATACTTTGAGATTTAGGTAGTTCTTTTGGGGGAATATGCAAAATCATAAATTTCCATGACAATGTTGTACTTTGGTAACCCATCTTTTGAAGTTGTATCTTTAGTGAGTTCCAAAGTCTGTATATGCATTTGCAACTCCAGAACATATGAAGAAGATCAGCAGATTGATCCTTGCAGTATGGACAAACTGGAGAATTTTTGGAATTAAATTTATGCAGGCAAAGGCGTGTATAATACTCATTATTCCATATCATCAACTGGGTATACATCAGTTTTTGAAGAGAAATAGATTTTGTAGTCAAATCAATTACTTTTATCATATGACTGTCTTCTATCTCTGGCATTTTCTCTTTCCAATATTTTGACACAAGAATTTTATCTTGGAATTTAAACTCCTTTATTAGATTTTTTGCTGCTGTTATAAATTTAATATCTTGTTGGAGAGCTTGCCACAAATTTGAACATTTAATTATATTCTCTTCTCGGGGTTTAAAATTTTTAAAGTAACTTATAGAAAGTTCCCTAATTTGTCTTACAATAGCGAGATAATTTTTGGTTAAATTTAATTCTTGTCTTATCTGATTAGCTGAGAGTTTGAGAAGTGTATAAATATCTATTAAAATTAGATTGATTATTAATGGGAATTCTTTAAGATCAATTAGTTTTTTATTTAGTCTCAGGTTAGGATTTCTATGAAAAGGGTTGATAAGCCATCATATATTGAGCAAGATCTAATGATTGAAATAAGGTTTGTAAAGATGTTACATATAATTTAATGTGATCCATTATCCCATACAGTTTCAAAGTTTCTTTAGGTAAAAAGGGTATGGCTTTAGGATTAATATTTAAATGTAAAATGTATTTATAGTTCAGAACTACCCAGGTAGGTATCCATTTAGTGCTAGTTATGTTATAATTAGCAATTCTAAGAAGCCTGTTTGAGTTTACTATAAGATAGTAAGTTTCAAAATTTGGTAACTCCAATCCACCTCTATGTTTTGGGGTCATTAATTTTTCATATGAAATCCTTGTTTTCTTTGGCTTCCAGATAAATTTAGCTAATTCTTTGTGAATTTGTTTAAAAAATGTTTTTGAAATTACTACCTGAGCAGATCTGAAAATATATAATAATCGTGGTAGTACATTAATTTTGATAATTGATACTTTTGATAATACTGGTAGTCGTAAATTCTTCCATCTCCCCAAATCAGATACTATTTGATCCCAAACTGTTTTAATATTAGTAACATAAACATCCTTATCATCCATAGCTAAGCCAATACCCAAGTATTTAATATTATCTTTACACATTATTTGTCCCACCAGAGGCAACAGTGAAAAGGGTTTGGGAGTTCTCAATGGGAAAATGCTAGTTTGTTTTAGATTAATTTAATAGTTGGAAACTTCTGAAAAGTTCTCTATTGCTTTTAGTATCTTTTTAGTGTCTGAGATTGGAGTTGTACAATAAATATTCAGATCATCTGCAAATGCTGCCATTGATATTTTTGTTCTGTAAACTAGTGGGGCATTGTGGTATATATTCTGTTTAATGTACAGGAATAAAGGTTCAACATATATATTAAGCAATAAAGGAGACAGAGGACAACCCTGACATGTTCCATTTCTGATTGGTATTCTTTTAGAAGAATTGCTGTTTATATAGAGTGTGGTATATGGATTACTATATAGAATTTTTAACACTTCAACAAACTCAGGAGATATATTAAAATATGGTAAAATTTCAAACAAAAAGTTTATATCAGTCCTATCAAAAGCTTTCTGTGCATCAATCATAAGCGCATACATGTTAAGGTTCTTCTGTTTAGCATAAGCTATTAAGGTATGTACTGTAAATGTATTATCACTAGTTTGTCTATTTGCCATAAAGCCACCTGTTCACTAGACACAATATTATTCATTACTTTTTTTAATCTAATAGCTATAATAGAGGTTAAAATTTTCATATCTACATTTATTAATGAAATTGGTCTATAATTATCTGGGTTTTGAGAATCAGAGTTAGGTTTGAGTATAAAAATGTTTTTTGAAGCATTAAGATGGGGATCATTAATTGTATTCTTAATTATATAATTAAAGACACGTGAGAGTATTTTGCCAAAGATATTGTCAAATTTCTTATAGAATTCCACCGTCATACCGTCCAGACCTGGTGACTTGTGCGATTTCATATATTGAATTGTATATATCACTTCTTCAGAAATCGGTTTAATCAAATCACTTTGAATACTGTCTTCTATTTTCAGAAATGTAATAGTTTATAAAAATTCCTTGCTAGTTCTATGGGGGGATAAGTCACTATGCTCACCATATATATTAGTATATATCTGCTCAAAGACATTTATGATATCTTCAGTTTTGAAATAAGCTGTGTTTCTAAAATGTATTTCCAAAATTTGTACTGCTGTTCTCGATTGATTAATTATCCTAGCTAATGCCCTTGATGGTGTTTGCACATGATTGGCATACCTCACTAACATTCTATGTTCCTGAAACGTCAAATTACAATTGTGTATTAGGAAGAGATCTTTTTGACATTTAAGTAATTCCACCTCTGTTTGAGTATTAAAGTTTTGCTTCAATTCTTGATCAAGTGTCTTAATTTTAGCCTCTAGTTTTTGAATATCTCTATTTTGTATTTTTTTATAGTATGAAGCTTTTTGCAAAAAGATCCCTCTTATTTGTGCTTTAACTGTCACCCAATCAATGTCAGGTACACTTTGTTGTTTCTTTAATTTATCTAATAATTCTTTAAGATGACCTGTAATTTCCTGCACTATTTCCTTCTTATTCAACAAATTTGGGTTAAGAGACCAGTTAAAACCTCTTTGCTGCTGGACCTCCATTGGATCTTTAGCAAAACTTAATGAAATTTTTGAATGATCTGATGCGTATCATGCATGTGTAACAACTAAGGGTCCCAGGTTAACCATTATTCTTGAAATCAAAAAGAAATCTATTCTGGACCACATTTTATGACACAGGGAATAAAAAGTACAATTATTTATACTATTACCAGTATTTAAATACTGAATAGGATCATATAGTTGAACGTCTTCCTTAACATCACTTAATACTGATACCACTTGTTTATTAAATGCTCTTTGTGGACAAGATCTATCCAACTTCAGATTTTGATAGGAATTCCAGTCTCCTCCATTAATTATATAGTACTTATCATATTGTGTCAAAATTGGATATAATGATGTTATGAATAGATGCTGGTCATTACAGGGTGCATAAACATTTAACAATAAGATTGGTTTATCAAACTGGGTAGCTAAGAGAACAAAAAAACACCATTTTCCATCTTTATCCCCCTTAGAGTCTAAAATCTTTCCCTTATATTTGTTTTTAATAATTATAGCTACCCCAGCACTGTTAGTTTTACCTTCTGAAGCTATTACTTCTCTAATCCACTTTCTTTTTTGGATATCAACCCATTGATCATTAGTTAAATGCATTTCTTGAAGTAATATAAACATCGCCTTAGCCTGCAACAATAAGTGTAAAATTAACTTTCTCTTCCTTAAGTTCTGGAGCCCTTTAACGTTCCATGAGTCAACTTCCCATATTTAAATAGTTATTATAACGTAAAAGTATAGAAGGGAAAACAAAAAGGAAAGGTAAAATAAGTTGAAAAACTTACATAATTTGGAAGCATTCTTGACATCCCATCCTATACCAGTGCCTACCCACTTTAACCCCGGACCAGGACATACATAGGTCTTGCATATCATAGAGGACTAAAAGGGTCAAAGAAACACAGAAACAAAAAAATCTTAAATTAAAACACCTTAAAAACATCATGTAGTTAAGACCTGTATTAGCTAACCTAACTATTACAAAGTCTATTCTAAACATTCCCTAACAAACACCACTGTTATCTACATCTTAGTTGTTATTGAAAAGAAAAAAAAATCATATTAAAGACATAACATTACTGTACAAAGCTTTTAGTAGTTATGATTAGTGTGCTATATATAGATACTATAACTCACCTATATACTCATAAAATAACATTTGAGAAAAAGAAAAAATATATATGATTTTAACAAATGGACAAGTTTTCCTTCTATTATAGAAAGAAGCTGAGTTATATCCCTGTATAAAAACACACATACCTTTAGATAAACATTTTTCTTATTTAGATATTATAGATTATTGCCATCTTCTACTCATATAAACTAATATGCAAATAATGTAATATATAACTATCATCCCTGAGTAAAAATATATAGGTTATATTATGTATTATAAAGTTGCAAGATGTACTAAAATCCCTATATTTAACAGTACTGCATAACACCTTTTAATCTGCCATATAGGAAAGAGTTTAAATTATTAACTAACTAACCACTGTATAAAAATGTTCCTATGTGCTTAAGTTAACAAAACAGTACATTACTTGATGTTAAAATGTCCTTACAGGGTTAAAAACAAGTCCTGTCAGGTTTCTAAGCCTAGAAACCATGCAGAATACTCGCGATGGGGGACCGCTATTACAGATGGACTTCCGGAAGTGCCACATCGAAATATGTCCCCTTCTACAGTCCTGAAGGCATTTCCTGTATTCTCGTCAATGCAGACAGCTCGTGGAAGCCACAAAACTTCAGAAAATTATCGCAGGTTGTCGAAAACAGCAAAAAACAGCAACCCTATTAATCCAGGAGAGGCCTAAAGTATTTCAAATGAAGACAAAGGATTACCCAGACCTCGAGCCACAGTAATCAACAGATCCAACCTCAGGCAGCCTGGCAGTCCCAACGAGAATACAGTTCAAGTCTCAGAAGCAGGTACACTTTTAAAAACCTTCAGAAATGTAATTTTAGCTTCATTTTTCGCAGAAACAGAATATTTAATCCCATCTACTGTGAAAGTTAATGCATTTGGATATTTCATTTGAAATTTGACTTGTTTATCAATAAGAAATCTACAGTAAGGAGATAAAAATTGTCTTACTTGTCTGATTTGCAAAGGTAAATCTTGAGCCAGAGAGATTTTGTTGTTTTTCCACATGATATTCCCACCACTTTTTTTAGCAGTTACAAGTATTCTGGTAACATCCTGATAATTAAGAATTTTAGCATATACAGGTCTTGGAGTATTTGAAGCTTGTTGTTCTCTCAGAGCTCTGTGTGTTCTTTCAATAATGATTTAATTTGCCATGTCAGAGTCATTTAGGAGCACTGTAAATATTTCTGTTATAGATGGGATTAAGTCATTGTATTGTACAGATTTAGGAATTCATCTAATAATGATGTTATTTCTCCTGGATCTTGCTTCTAAGTCAGTGATTTTGCTTTGAATATCCTGAATATCCAAATCATGTGTACTTGTTTTTTTTTTTGCTAGTAGATTTATTTTGTCTTCATTTTCCGAAATCCGAGTTTCATATTTTTCCATTCTTTCAAGTAGTTGGTTGCAAGAGTTTCCAAACGTTTGTATCTGGCTAGTTAATTCTTTCAGAGCTTCTTGAATGGGTAATAAGGCAGTTTTGATATCCTCCATATTCAGTGTTTGATCTGATTTAGTTCTGGTTTCTAGCTTTTGTTGTTCTTGTAGTTTAGTAACTTTTTGCCTTTTAGAGATCACATATTTTTCCGGTGACCGCAGTTCTGAAAGTTTTGTTTTAGTAGTGGTTGTGGCCATATTTTTTTCCTCTTTCGACATCCTTGTACAGTACAGATTTTTAAAGTGTATAGAGCACACAGTGTCTTTGTTTGTTTTCCTTGTCAGAGCCAGCTAATCTTTTATAATCCTGTTGAATAATGTATTAATTTTCGGATTTTCTTCCTCCTGCAAGGTAATTAGATGAAGTTGTAGTTGTTCTGTCGAAGATTTAGTGTTAAAAAGTTCCTAGTATCAATTTAAAGTTTAAATTTCTTCAGGGTATATGCAGAGATGTAGTTCAGCAGTGTTCACAGAATGGCAGCCATCTTTGAATCTGATCACTTTTATTTTGTAACTTATTCTAGAATTACATTTGCTTTGTTTTAGGTTTTCTGTTCTGTTGGATTTTTAAGAGTTCTTGGCTAGGGTCAGTTAAAAAATAGTCACCAAAGAATTCCTTTGCAAACTGTGAAAAGCTTCAGTTAATTAGTGGGAGGAGCTGAGAAACAGCATTGCTCTTATATTTAGAAATATCCGTATTTAGATTACATGTTTGTATGCCTCCTGTTTGCTCTGAATATTGCTGATCTGTGTCTTTGGTGGCTTTTGAGTTGCCTGGCCCTACTGTAAATCTCATTTTGGACACTCCTCCCAGTCCCATCACATCAGCTGATTCTACTGGGGAGAGAGAGATCATTTGGGAAGGCCCACCACCTTAGTTTCTCAACCTTGAATTATTGTGTTTCCTCCCTTCCCACAACTTAAAGAAAGAAAAAAAATGCACTTTATTCATCTGCTTTTACTGTATTTGTGTTTCTTCCTACTTTACTTTATTTTGCATTTGCTGCTTGTTCTTAAAAGTATTTAATTGCATTTATTCTGCTGCATTAATTGCAGCTTGTTGGTAGTGAGATTAAATTGTAACTGTTGGTCTAAGCCTTTTGGTTTAACCACTTGGGCTTCAGGCCGGTTGTTTTACATTAGGAAGGTTTGTAGTCTACACTCTTGTGGCAGGAAAGTTAGCTTATATCATTCTAAGGTGGGAATTGCTGGCTGAAGGCTTAGTGTGTCTGTTATTCTAAAAGTGTCTTAGTTCTAATTTAAGGATTTGGGCTTCAGGCCAGTTATTTTACATTAAGAAGGTTTGTGGTCTATATCTCTGTGGGAGGAGAGGGTAGATTCTGCCCTTCTGAGCTGGGAATTACTGGTTGAAGACTTATTGTGCCTGCTTAATTAAACTGTTTCTTTTTGAAATTGGTGCACCTTGTTTGCTGTCGCATAGACTAGATTCAGACTTTCTGAATCTAGCTCTGTTTGTATAACTTGAGCATTAATCCAGGCCATTGTTTTTGGAGAGGGTTCTACTGCACCCTTGTGGAAGGAGTGTACAGTTAGAACTCGTCTGATTGAAGGTTGTTGGAACTGTGCTCAATTTAGAACTTTTTTATTGGTTAATTGGTTAATTTGTTTAAATCAGTTTTCTCTTGTTTGCTACTGTTATATTTAAGTGTGTTTCGGTTTTGTGCTAAATTGACCTAATCAGAGTTTAAATATCTTTAACATAGTTTGATTACAGGCTTTGCTATATCCAGATCTATTTGTGTGATTCCTGTGTTCCTGTTACACCATATTGTGTTGGCCAGGGCCTGCCTGCTCTTAGTGGGAGTAAGTGAACAGGTTGGAACTGGTCTGCCAGAAAGTGTTTAGCTAAGAGCTCGGGGACAGGGTTGATCGGTCAATTCCAGTGTTTCTATTTTACTTTCATTTTTGTGGTATTTAAACCACACATTTGCATGTTTTTTTTTTCTTGTTGCATTTCGTGCACCACCACTGCTCTGTTTTAACCATTTGCAAGGTATCTCAGCTGCATTTTTTTCCCTTAAAAGCACTCATGTGTAAGTGAGGCCTTCGCTTGCATCTACTATATTGATTTTATCCAGCCCTACTCTCACCTGTAAGTGCTCTCCTTAGATAGTACACAATCAACTATCCCTGACCTCTCTTCCACATATTCTGTCAGCCATGGACGGACACATTTCTAAGGTTTCACCTGCTAGTCTGATTGATATGGGCATCATGAGACAATGTAGCAACTGCCTTATGTGCACAGACAAACCTCCACTACTAGCACCTAGGAACACAATATGTGAGAGGTGCAATTTTATTAAGAACCTAGAATCATGCAGTCTCAGTCACAAGCTAGTACATCTGACACTAAGAAGGTTGTCTGCGCAAACATGACAAACACCACACCTGTAACACCATCCACACATGTACAACACACTCCTACATATGCTAAGGTTCTCAATAAAAACATACCTAAACAAAAGAGACCGCCAAAGCAAAAACACACACGCACATTACAACCCACAACACCAAGCACCACACATAATACACACACCTGTGTCCCACAGCCTCTAAGGCCCAGCCACAAACTCAACATACTAATCATAGGAGATTCTACCATGAGACATGCAGATGTGCCCCTCACCAGGATAGACAAGGAGAAAGTCACGGTAAGTTGCTTGTCAGGTGCTAGAATCCTCCATATCATGCACACATTAAGTCTAACAACAGGTGCTGTTATGACTTTGTCATAGTCCATGTTGTTATGAATGACTTGAGATGTACCTCTCTATACTACATGAAGAGAGATATGATTGAGCTCGCTGAATATGTGTCCCAGGCAGGTATGTCCCTACCCTTAAGCAGCATCCTACTGTCATCTAGAATAATGTCTCAATACAAACAGAAAATGAGTGACTTTAACAATTGACTTAGTTTCTGGTTTCCTTCCTAGGGGGTATCCACTACCTGACAGCCTGAGAGGACATGACTGACAGACCACGATGCTTTTTCAGAGATGCCCATCACCTGTCTTCCATGGGCTTTAGGCTTCTGGAAAAGGCTCTTTCCTCACCCATAGTGCCTTTTTAGGCAAAGCCATGAGCACAAAATTACCAACATGAAAAATATTTCTAAATGAAATTTTAAATTTCATGCTGCTAAATGCTATGAGTCTAAGCATGAAACTGCACTCATTGCAAACATTCCTTGTCCTGAAGAATGCTGACATTTGTGTGGTCATTTAAACCTGGTTCAAAGCTGTGGAGAGCACCCCAGCCTTACTAGGTTACTCATCCTACCATACTTTTAGACCCCAAACAGAGGGCTACAAATCCAAAGGATGTGAATTTGTAATATTTATTAGGCATACACACCTTCAGGCTGGTCAAACATGACACACAGGAGACACTCCAAATGCAGTTATCTGTTGACAAAACACCTATTCAAATCATAGCTAGCTACAGACCCCCAACCATGACTCAGGATGGCCACTCTACCTATCTGGACTTCCTTGACTCCTTCAAGTGTCAACCCTCTACCCTGATCCTGGGTGACTTTAACTACCTAACCATAAAGTAGAAAACCTATTCTAGCCCAAACATGAATGCCCACAGATTCCTTGACTTCATCAATGCCAATGCATTGGATCAGCTGGTCGGCACCCCCACGAAAGGTGAAATTATCCTGGGCCTGGTACTTACCTACATGAGTAGCCACTGTAGAAACCTACAGTGTCATGGTAAGATCTGACCATAAAGAGACCACTTTTGAAGCCACCATCTCCCCTATCCCCCCTCCCCCCTTGTCAAGGTGAAACAAAAAAATTTTCCAAAGCTGACTACAATATCCTGAGAGCTTCACAGCCACCATACCTTCAGTTGGAAGTAGCACTAATGTCTAATCCTACACCTAAAAACTATAAGAGCACCTACATAGCTGTATGGACTTAGAATACCTGACATTACCAAATCATCTTCCTCAAGGAAGAGTACACCTGTCTGGTGGACAACAGCAATAAACAAACTTTATAATAAAAGGAAACAAATTGCTGTACAGGACCAGGAAGGAGCAGGTGCCGAGTTGGAAGCCATCTCTCCTTTGTCTGTACAAGCAAATAAGGTCACTGGTGAAATCCTCTAAAGCTCACTTTGAGTCCAAATTGGCCACATCAAGCAAGGACAATTTCAAGGCCTTCCTCACATATGTCCACAATCTCAAATGTAACACCCAAATCTGCTCTGAACTGGTGGTCAAGAACACCACATACACAACCACCATAGCTATAGTCAATCTGCTGGCAGAGAGGTTCAGTGAAAACATCACCCCCCCCCCGTCCTCACCATCAGTAAACCAGGACATCCCCAGCACCTGCCCCCCTCTCCTCATCACCATGGAGCAGGTCTTTAATGCCCACTCAAAGGCAAACAACACTTTTTCATGGGACCTGACAACATCCCTGGCTGCATGCTACATGAACTCAAGGCAGGAGTTCTCAGCTCCGTTAGGCACCCTATTCAGCCAATGTCTGAGCACTGGCTTCATCCCAGCTGAATGGAGGGCAGCCACTGTCATCCCTCCACATAAAGGTGGAGCATCCACTGACCCAGGCAATTATTGGCCCATCAGCCTAACTAGCCTGATCTGCAAGGCTATGGAATGCATTACCATGGACCTTATAAACAAGGACATCGGCAACCTTGAAACCCTTGACCCCCCCACACAGTTTGGTTTTGTCAAAGGGAGATCATGCTTATTAAACTTGGTCAACTTCTTCAACACAGGTCACCAAAGCAATGGAGAAGGGGGAGAAGGTGCACACCACCTACTTTGTCCTAGCCAAAGCCTTCAACACTATTCCCCACTCAGGCATAATAGATAAACTATTCCAGCTAGTCATCAACCTGTATGTTACCAGATGAGTAGCTACCTGGCTCACTGATAGAACCCACTCAGTCAAAATAGGGTAAGACACCTCTAGTAGTAGACCCGTAATGAGTGGTGTACGCCAAGGATCGGTCTTAGGGCATCTACTGTTTGGAATATACTTTTTTTAGGTGCAAGCCAAAACCAGTGCTCTGTGACAGACCAACTTTGCAGATGACTGCAAGCTGGGTGCTGTCTTAAATTGCCCTAGTGACATGAACATCCTCCAAGAGGTCCTTACCCAAACTAATGACTGGTGCCAGGAGCATGGCCTTAAACTGAATGCCAAATAATGCATTACTATCCCCTTTGGGGAAAATGGCATCTCCACTAATTATCACACTAATAACAATGTACTAAGCATGTAAGTAGTCATGAGGGACTTGGGCAGGTTGAGAGCATCCTGATTTTGTGACTACAATGTTGCCTCCATTATACGGAAGGCTTTCTGCATGGCTCACATCATAAGTAAGGGTATTTCATCCAGGAAAAAGGAGGTCATAACATCCCTGTACTCCTTCATTATTAGACCCATTATCGAGCACAATGCCCTTTTCGGCATGTACCTTGCAAAGCACATGCAGCAGCTGGAGAAACTGCAGACTTTCCTGACCGGGAAAATTCATGGTATCAAAAACCTGTCCTATACAGATAGGCTAAAAGCCCTGTCCCTCTACTCAGTCTCATACAGACTGCTCAGAGATTACCTGTGCCTGGCATACAAGGCCATCTCAGACCCAGCCTTGATGGGGTTGCTGCATATTCATAAGTGAAACTCCACTCGAGCAACCCACATGCAAGGCCTAAACCGGGTCTTTGACATTAATAGAACTTGTTGATGGGATAGATTTGTGTCCCAGAGTCTCCCCCATCTGTGAAATAGACTCCCTGTCAATGTGAAAGCAGAGTTCATCTCTAGCCCTCTTTAAAAGGAACCTGGATGACTGGATGGGAATCATAAAATACACCCCTGGGATCCCACCTGTGTCCCTGCTGCACAGGGAAAACAGGTGCTGACTTTGTGGGAACGTGGGCAAAATTCTTGACTAGGCTTATAAGGGCCCCCATGCCAATAGCCTAGTATCATCCTATGTACCTATGAACCTACACCTTGAAGTGTTATTTTTGGAAATGTTGCAGAGTTGGTTAGCTACTTTCCTTACAGAAGTCTTGCTGGCACCTGTGTACCTGGGTGCAGTAAACCATCAGCCTATAGCAAATGATGTACTGGATATGTGCACTTAATTGTGAGCTTAGCTGTATGGGAGAATGATGCTAAGTTCAATATTACCTTTGTGTTATTTTCAAATATTCCCTGCCTTCAGAATGAAATACCGATTGTTGATCAATCATGTAATAAAATGAAAAGAATGAAGACACAGATATATATTTTATACTCAGTATTAAAAGGAATAAATAAACACACAGAATATTTGCCACTCAGGCTTCTGCACATGTAACCCCTCTCTCCAAGGTTATTTAAATGAACACTATGAAAAAGTGTTAAGTAAGAAGATCAGTGTTAGAGATGCAAGACTGATATTTAGGAATACAAAAGAAAGCATGGTGAACTCAGAAAATGGATGTATATAGGATACCACATATTAAAAGGACATGGAGACTTCAAACATTCATTGCTCATTCAGAAAACTGCTGTAGCTTTAAATTCTCTGTGTTCTACTTTAGTAATAATTACTCAGATTTTTCTTAATGTGATCTGAATGGATGTTATGCCGTTATAAACTCTCACAAGATACCCACCCTGTATTTCTACACAGACTATGTTTCTAAGTGGGAACAAACAAACTCAAAGTAATGACATGGTGGTGCCTGGTAGGCTGTGGTTTAAAAAAAAATAAGCTGGGAACACGACATATCATGAAGACATGACAGACCTCAACAGTGTTCCATTGTATTCTATCTGATGCTGAGACACTTCTCTGAAGCAGATCAAAGCTCAGAGGTCATGTCTGAAAACAAGACAATTTTATGTTAAAAATCTTATCATTTTAATAGACGCTGAAGGGTGAAGCCATTTACCACACTGAACATTCCTCAGGCCAGTGGCTTCATTGTGTTTAAGCACTACCACATTGTTCAAATCGCACTTTGATCTTGAAGATTTTGAAGGCATGTTAATTTTTACTTCATAACGTGGCAATGATAAAATGGGTTCAAGTAATGAGAACACTGAATAAGCAGCTATGGTCAGACTTATTTCAACATAATTAGAATTAAATTCTTTATGTCTTCAGGAAAATATGAGCTTAATCAGGAAAATGTAATTGAACACATGGGAAATTACACAACAGCAATCTATAAGTAAGACAGACATTCATGAGGCCGCTTCTTTTCCAGCACAGTAGCTATTGTTTTGGAAGTCCAGCACAATGTAAAAGTATGCCTTGCTATGCAATGTCATTGCTTAAATGTGGGCCCAAAGTAGAACAAAACCTTATACGCCCCCTTGCAATCCAGTAGTTAATAGCATCAGCTATGAGTTTACAACACTCTTTGAGAAGGAGAGATTTCTCCATGCAGAGCATTGACTGACTATCTACATGAATTGACAAGTGGTGCATTAATTAAAATTGTGTCCAGTACACCATTGTTCTAATTCTATGAAGAACCACACAGGCTTATTTGATGTTGTCCACCTCCTTTGACACTGACCTTGAGTCTGTCCCCTAATTAACATGCTGTCTTTTCTCCATCAGAGTGCCAAGGAAAGCATGCCACTAACATTGCCAGGCAGGAGATTTTTAAATAATGCTACAGGGAAAGCATGCCACTAATGTTGCCAGGGAGGAAATTTTTAACTAATGCCAATAAACTTGCAAGGAGATGACCTTCTCCATACCTTAAAAGCATGATGAAATGCCTCATATACAGTTCATGCACATTCTTGTTCATATGCCCAAGAAGGATTTCCTGTCACCCCCGTCTCCTGCTGAAAGATGTAGTTGTTGCATTACCACAGTCTCCAATAGAGATCTTGGGCTATTGACTAGGCTTAAAATGGCAGTTATTCTAGTATTCACCTATGAACCTATCATGCACAGATAGAGCAAAAAACAAATATTCCACTTTGAAAAAGGACAGTTAATATCACCCACTCAGCTCTCTCTTCTCCCAGCTGTCCAGTGCTTAAATCTCTAGTCGATCTGAGACCAACAGTACCACAGACAGATACCCACCATATTGCAATTAACTGGAGAGATCATAATCAGCTACATAATTCTTTCTTGACCCTTAAGATATATTCTGCTTCTGTTATAATGCAGTCAGTAGTAAGGATCTATGTCTGTGCAGCACAATAATTTGGGATACTAATTCATCTTTTTATTGGTTAGGACATGGTTTATCTGATTGGCAGTAATTAAAATTTCAGAACATTGGGAACACAATTAATAGCTTTATGGCTGCCAAGCTTCAAGAAAGGGGAATGATTTCAAGGACAAATAATAGATGCATCTAGAGATTAAAAAGTCTTCCTTGTGAATAATGTTTTGCATGTCAACTTACAAGAATGTGTCAAACAACAACAAAAAAAGGCACGTTTGCCTTAATGATATATTCAGTTTTTATAATCATTTCAGATGATGCAGCATAGATCTGCTTTAGCTGTTATCCATAAAAGGACAAAGGCTCCACTGTATGTGTACCTTATAAATTCATTAATACAGTGTTATGTATCAATTAATAAAAAACTGAAATATTATTAAAGCATATAATCACTTTCTTTAGAATGGAAAATGTTACTTCTCATCTGTTCTATGTGATAGTTTACAGTTGAATATCTGGTTGTTTCTACAGTGGAAGTGTATGATTTTACTTACCCTGTGAAAAAGGAAAAGCTACTACTTATATGACATGGTATTTTAGTTACCCTGTAAAAAAGCAAACAATACATATATGACATGGTTATGATGTAAAAAAATGGTAAAGTCTGTTCTTTAATTTTTATACCCACTGATTTCCTATAGAAAACAACAATAACTGAGAAGTCCAACTTCATCAATCTGAAAATGACTATCTGGCATCTTATCTGGATTATGTTCAGAGAGATGAAAGGAAGGCAAAGTATGGTCACTCGTGTGTGTGTGTGTGTGTGTGTGTGTGTGTGTGTGTGTGTGTGTGTGTGTGTGTGTGTGTGTGTGTGTGTGTGTTTTTAAATAAGGCAGTATATGGTCAACATTGATTAAATATATAGGAACATAAACCCACAGTCACACAGACAGGCAGATAAGCAGCCTATCTGGATTTTGACAAATACGAGCAAGTAAGGACGGGTTCTAAGGAGATATTTTACAATAGATCATACCCAAAAACAAGCATAGAAAACTTAAAATTATTTTTTCATTTTAATATATTGTGGTAGTTGAATATTTTGTCTTTGAAAAAAATAGTTTTATTATTTCTTTTGACATTCCTGTTTATTTGTAATGTTATTTATTTTCATCCTGTGCATGTCTTACGTCTTTATTCCTACATTTTTAAAATTCAAAATTAAATAAATATTTTTCCCTATGTTTCAACTGTCCTGCATAGCAATCAGTTAGACTTCTCGCAAAAGTAAATAAAAGTGTTATTTAAAAGTGAACAATATAATAATCAAACAGCATATATGTTTAAACTGTTAGTTCCTACAAAGTGAATTTCAAGTAACATTAATTCTGAATTTTTTATGTATGTGTTTTTTGGAATCACTTACAAGGACATTATGATAAAAGGTTGAAATATGCCATTTAAACTCATAGCATTCTATAAATTCCCACAGTAATTTACGGTTATGCCGCCATAACTATGAATTACAACGTCCTTTTCAGCACGGCACAGCTATAAATCAGGACAACTATTCATGTAATAAAATATGCTCAACAGCTAGAAAAATGCTCCAGCTTTTCTGAAACAGTATTAGCTCCATTTCTGCTACATGTTTATATGTACATCCATTCATCCATACTATTTACTGCAACATTTACTGATGTACAAGGTTTAATACAGAAACAAGAAGAAGAAACTAAAACATGCACTCATAAATGATTAAGCAAATGTAATCACTTTTATGTAGAGTTATACAGTTCATTCATTTCCAGATAAGGATGAAGTATTTATTGTGCCTCAGTAGGATTAGTAATAGAAGTGAGATATGTTTTCACTTTTCACTTCATTTTGCATATTAAGCAGTCCATTAGGGCACCGACATTGCAGAACTACCTAATGGCATAGCTGTGTGTGCTGACTGTAGAAAATACACTGGATGTTCTTGGAAAAGACTTGGGACCAGTATCACATACTAACAAGGTCTGTATGCTGGGAAGGTAAAAGCTTAGTACAATAATAATGTTAACTTTGTATTGACACTGAGGAAAAGGTACAGAATGATAATGACAGTTGTGTTTTGCAAGTTATGTGTATTCAGGAAGATAAGTAAGGAAAAACTGACTTTAATTTTAACAGTGTATGCCACAGGATGCTAATAGAAATAATATAATGAATACTGCATCATATGAACTATAGGTACACTCCATCAGTAGACCTGTGTCACAGCTGTAGACTGGCATGTGGCTGCCTCTTATGTAATCATATTTTTTTCTCTTTTATATGGCCATACTTACCATTTGTGCAGAATGTATTTCTTGCTTTATTGATAATTTTGTTTAAAAATTATCTTTTAAAATGGCACTCATGGATGTGGTAGTTTTCATTTATAGAGTTAATTTTGCAAACAGAGCAGACACCATTTTATGGTGGTTTAGCGCAGTCATTTAAGTATTATCCTGACAATAACTTTTAGCTTATAGACTGCAGAACTGAGTTTGATTCCTTTTACATAGACTATGCCCAAAACAGTACACTAAAAAAACAAACAAAAAAAAAACTTAAGATAGTTAAATTAAAGATAATTACATTAAAGATTACATAGGACTAGCTGCAGAACTAAATTCAAGCACCCTTAGTATAAGTTGAACATTAAATAAAATAAGAAATGCAAAATTAATATTCTGGCTCAGTTAAAATAAAAATAAGAAAAAAAAACAAATTGAACTTCTGCCAAATGAGGAAGAAAGAACCTTTAATAAATACTAAAATGGGATCAAACAGATATAAATCAAGTGAGAATTTTCATCTTATGTAATATGAGACTTCATCAAGCATCTGTTATTAAAATTTTATTCTGCACTTTTCATAGGTTAAAAATTCTTATAATCTGCAATGGTATACCTTGTCAGGCAAGAGTAATATCAGTGTAAAAACATTTCTGAAAGGAACTTTGTAATAATTTCAATAGCAATGAAGACGCACTTTGCTGATAAAAGCAAAGGGCATGTGGAGATTTCTAACCTTGCATATGTGTAAGGAAAAAGCAAGCATTTCCTTAATGCTCATTAGAATACAGTTCAAATCTAAGTATGCCAGTCTCCCAGAGCAAAGGCCCAGTGCAACCCATGAATATACATTGATCACATACCAGATAAGGTGAGGCTATAATCAATATTAAGATACTTGTGAAATGAATTGGGATATCATATCAGTAGCAAGAAATATATGATCTGAAGATGAAAATGATGGACATGTGGATATTTCTATCGCTGCATATATGTGAGGAAAGTGTAAGTAGTTCTCCATACCATCTGTGGTGATATGACTATGTGGCATACCATATGCAGAGAAGTGGACACTCAAGGGACAGAAGGAGCAGTGCGTGTCTACAGAAAGGTGGATTATTAGAATTTGTGAGTAGAAACATGGAAAGATAAAGAGCATTTAGAAGTTTAGAATAAATAACTTGTGGATGAGTTACAAACGCAGCATTTTGAAAGGCATGCTTGGGTATTTACCCAGAAGAAAGAAGATAAAGATCATGAAGATATCAAGGAGAAACTTGACATAAGAATAAAAGATTCAAATAGTGAAAAAAAAGTAGCAAATATACTTTCAGTTGAGGTCTCCTGAGTTGAAACCCATTCAGAGGAATTTACTACGACAAAAAAAAAATATTTCGATGGGCTGCCTACGTCATAGACAGTTATTTTAACTTGAGGAGGTTAAGGAGGAGTTTTCATCTGAGAGAGGTAGATTGGCTTTCAATTGGCAAGAAGATTTTATGTGTAAGGTTGTTCATCATGCCAGTCTCAACTTAATAGGTTTTGACAGAATGTTCTAAAATTATATGAATGATATTCTGAACGTGGTGGGAGAAAAATGAGAGAAGCTACGTTAGGAGGAATATATTTTAAATGGGTGAGAAGAGCAAAGCCAGGCTGGAGAATGAAGTAGCAGACAGGAGGATAAACAGGACAGGAGGGAACTTCTCAGTTACATTTCAGAAGGGATCCCCACCTTAAAATGTTTTATCAAGAATGGAAGAGGGGGATTACAGATACCAAAGACATTGGAGGAGTACTGACTAAGCTCCTCATTTTAATATTCACAAATGAAAAAGGGAAGATGGGAGGAAATAGTGAGAGATTAAATGGTGGGCCAGTAGGATTAAATTGTAGAAAAAATACTGATCAACCTGATGAAGGAGGAAAGCAAAGAGAAGTCAAAAATTTAGCCAGTACCTCAAGCAGAACCAGTCAAAGAAATCAACAGTAAATATATAACCACTGAGTGAGTATTAGACTGAAGATCAATAGCTAAAGCTTCCTCATGTTCAAGGGAAACACGGTATTGAATAAAAAGATTTTAAAAAAGAGACCATTACCTGTTTATTACTGTTGGAGGTATGCCATAGTATTTATGTATTCAACCCTAAATTCGACCAGCTGTCCATTCTCTGTCTTATAAACTCGTTACTATAATACTGCTCTGAAAACTGCATGCTCTCTACCCTTCTATGACAGTGACTATGTCTTCTGTTTATTTTTATGTTAATATATACTGTATGCCTTTTTTTGTCATATTTTTATTACCTGATTTATTCATTAATTACTGTATACAATTAAGCTTTTTCTTTTTTCTGTATAACTGTTTTCTGTTAATGTTTAATATGTATAATTTGTTAGACCTTTTCTCCCCGGGCCTCCACTGAAAAAGGGTTATTTAGCTCAGTCTGACAAACCCAGTCAACAAATGTAAAATAAATAAAAACAAATAATGGCAGCGAGATATACAAACCTCACATGCAGTTATGATTTATACATATATATTATGATTTATAACTGGACTGTGATTCTTACACTTCCAGCACAGAGTATTGGCAGTATACAAATTAGAACTGCACTTTGTCAGTTGCATACAGGAGCACTTTGTACAAAGTGGAAAATGATGCAGTCCTGCCCTTGAAAACACCTAAACCAAAATAACTTTGGCATGGAGCCATGCACATCTGACAGCAAATCAGCCAACCTTAGTATATTTGCGAGGTTGGCTTTTGTTGGGTTGATTTACTGGCAATCATCAGTTCCGGTACGTGGGAGGTGCCATAATGGATACAGAGATGCCAACTCTTCTTGTCTCCCACAATCTGATAGTTGTTATAGGTCTACATTCTACCATATGGAATTGCAGTGTCCTTTACAAGGCATTTTTCCTCAGCCAACCTGCTATTATCAGCAGTTCCATCCCATTTGTTTCATGAGGACATTTTGCTCTGCACATTCTGCAACTGTTTTTAGTCTCTCTGTCCTACCAGTATCCTTTAGGGCAATCTTGGCTTCTTATGTCAGTAGCTATTAGGTTATATGATATACACACAGTTACATTTCCCATCTCTGGCAAACACCAGCTTGTACCCTTGTATTTGTCTGTAATTCCATGGTACTGTACTCATACTCTTCACAGAACAATGGTGAATGGTCGCCTTACACCACTGCTGTGTCATCCAATGATATGCCTGATTGATTCACAGAGGAATCACAGTCACTGGGTATAACGGCAGTCCAGGGATAATTAACATATTATGGCAATGAGGAAATCAAGAAATACGTTAGGGCTGGAGTTTGTTATAATGGTTAGGTGTTTATATCACAAACAAGAAGTACAGGGTTTGATTCCCATCAAGGGAAAATTGGCTAGCCTTAAAATGACCCCATGGCAGCTAGCCTAGTACTTCCCTATGAAACTATGAACCTTCCAATAGAGCAAGGTCATCTGCCTTACAATGAGTGGCAGTACAGCATAGTGAGTGATAGCAGATTTGCCTACAATATACAGGAACATTTGGCAGTATAATTTTCCTGTCATGCATCAGACATCTTGGAGGTGTTTACTATTTTAACAGTGTTAGTTTATGCTCAACACCATCTACTAGTTAAAGTACGGGAGGGGGGATCAGTCAAGGAACCACAGGCAAAATATTGCTGTCGGTTTTGTGAATTACAAACAGGCGTGGAAAGATTTCATTTACATATCAAATGTATGCTTGAGAACTGTTGGTGCACTATGTACCAAGACCATATGCAACATCTTGGTCTATCATATAATGAGTTTTGTAAATTGCAAATTTTTTTTTTGTGCTTTGTTGTGCAGCACATAAGGCATGCATTGTGGAACACAATAAATTATTATGAACACCACCTAACTGTTTAAATCTTACCACGTGCTAAGTTCTCTTCTGTATTATACACAAACCAGGGAATCTAGCTGATAAAGGTATAACAAAAACTCCTAACAGTATATTTAATACTACATTAAAAAGATACATATAGGTTCACAGGTTCATAGGTAAATATTACTAGCTAACCTTGCAGTCCATTTAAGCCTATCCATTTTCCCTTTTGGTGCTCAAAATAACCCATTTGGTTATGAATTGGCCTTACCCATCCCATGGTCAATAATTACACATTACTCCTCATGACAACAACTGGGATTGTACCATAGATAATTTGAGAGGGTCCATGCATTTCATAAATCATTTAGAAGCTGCCTATGTCTATTACTAGTACAGGGGGCAGTGCTGGGGTAAATCTTCTTTCTCCAGTCCATAGATTTAAGTTGTACTTGAATATGGATAGGGATTAAATTTGTTTTATGTGAATGGGGAGTCTTTTTCATAGCAGTGGTATCTTCTGTGAGATATACCTGTTCCTGCAAACCATGCTGTTGATGTTGAAGAAGAGGTTTAGATCCCCAGACCAAGTATTTCTGATTCCATTTGACATGTTGATATGCAGTAAGTCCATCAGTAATGGGACAGAGGATGCCATGTATGCCAGACACAGGTCACCTCTTAGCAGTCTGTAGGATACTGTGTAAAGTGACAGGACTTTAGGTTGGTCCATATAGGACATGTTGTTTAGGACTTATGTCCTTTTGTTAATCTCTGTAGGCATTACAGTTGTTACATGTGTCTGGAGAGATGCATCCTAAAGGGGGCATTTTATTCAATACATCTCATGATGAGGGCTGAGTAAAACGGGACAATGCAATCCCTAGATCTAGACAAAAATCCCTTTGTTTATAAGCTGGGCAATATAGAATGAATATAGAAGGACTTTCTTACAACAGTGGACACATGTTAGTTAAAAGTAAGATCACTGCCCACATAAGTTCCCCAACCTTAAACAAGTGGGTCATCTCTCAGTGTTGTAGCTGCCTTGGGTAGATGACTTTCCAAAACATACATTAATGTATTTTTTTGGCATTAATCTCAGTCATTGATTTTGGCACCACTGTAGGAATGCTAAGTCATCTGGGGATTCAGTAACTGCTCCTAGCCTACCGTCATCTGAAAACTTAGTCGGCCAGAGTCTTTATTGACTTTTACTTTAGAAGGGTAGATGCCAAAGAGGAGAGGTCGCAATACAGAACCCTGCAGGTACTCTACTGGTGACTGGTTTCTTTCTGTGGGGTATCTTCCCTCATTTGATTATCTGCATCCAATCTGTGAGCCAGTTGGCAATCCAGTGTGTGACATAGGGTTTTATTCACAGTTTATTTAACTTTTCTACTATACCTGAAAGGGGAATTTTGTCAAAAGCTTTGACCATGTTGCGGTATGTGGCTTGTATCATTTTGTCTTCATCCATTGCTTTGGTGACCTTTTCAAAAAATCTACTAGGATGACTAAGCATGACCTGCTTTGATAAATCTAAACTGATACATGTCCAACATTTGGAGGTTCCCCATGTCTTGAATGATTAATTCCATGGTAAGTCTTTACATGGATTTGCATATGAGGGAGGTCAAACGTATGGGTCTATAATTGCTTGGTCTGTGGAAGGCCCTCCCTTATGCAAAGGTACGACTTCAGCTGTTCATCATTTGCTTGGTACAAAATGTTTACGGACGCTGAAATTGATCAGTTTATTTAGGGGTGTGGCTAAATCATGCACACTCAGCTCAGTGCATTGCTTAGAATTCCATGTGGTATTTCACTAACACAAAAGTCTGGTACTCCAAATAGCTGTTGCATGAGCAAAGGAAAGCTTGTAAGGAGTTGTAAACATAATTGGTGATCTATTGGTGTCAAGTGAGATAAAGGAAAAAAACATGAAAAACATGTTGGGAGACTAATACAGTTACTGAATAAGATTGAGAATTCTGATATATGTGTGTCATTGTGACATCATTGAGAATCAAGGTTGTGCAGAAGAAAAGCCAGCATAATTGTAAAACTGACAAATTCAGAAGTTAAACTGATATTATAAATATTTCAAGGTACAATGCAGTATGCCTACTCAGATAGGCAACTAGAAGCTACTTATAAAAAACTCGCAGCAAAAACAGAACACATACATAACTCTGTAGGCTTTCATTTGTTTCCAGAATACACAAGTCATTGATCGTGTTAATTAAGAAACATGTACATATTCTGGCTGTTTTCAATCTCTAAAACACATCAACAATCAACATCAACAATCATATTAAAAGAAAATGACAATAAAGTAGTTACTCAAAATAGGGTAAAGAAGGGAAAATGATAGGAGTTACTTGTTGTTTCTACTGGTCTCACTGCTAAGAATAAACAATATACAGTCTGTTGAAGAAAACTACCGAGGTAGTTTTCATCGTACCCGATATTCTTGCACAATACCACTGAGAAAATATAGGGTTTTTTGGAGTGTAGCTTTAACCTTAACGGTCACCTTAGTACTACATTTAAATGTTCAGTGAGTAAGTGTTGGTGCCTACAGTGTTGCCATAAAATGTGGAGTTCTTTCCTGTGCAGTTCTTGCCTTAACTGTCTCTGGGGAATAGTAGGACTATATAGGTGATGACAGCACTACTGAGAAAATGCATTTTTTAGCCTTTACCATCTCCTCAGAATAGTAAAACTGTGCTGAAAGCCTCATCAAGTCAGGGAAAGTCCCTCTGTGATCATCAATACCAGTACAGGGATCTAATGGTGGGGAAACTATGCCCTGTGCAGATCTCAAACTCACGGCCCTTGAACATCCAGCAGCCCTCAAATTGGCACAATTGCAGATGAGGGAAGCAACTACACTATTTGTCTAATAGCACTGTGTGTGTTTCTTTTTGTCATGGATACTGTGGCTCTTGTCCAGGTTTGCTAGGCCTCATGCTTAACTGGAGGTCTTTTGAGACTGAGACCCCTCGTCTATGATAGGCGAATGCATTCTCAGTCTTTGTAAAAGTCTTTAAAACAGAATTAGCTAGGGAACATTTTTGTGAAGAAAATGGAAGGTGTAACTCATGGTGCATTTTTTTTCTCTTCACAATTTCAATAATTTTGGATTAAAAAAGAATTAATAAAATGGCAGAAGATAATGAGCTGTACATATTTTCATGAATCAATTTACCTTGTTGCATTGTTGCTTCTCACTGAAATCTTTGAAGACATTCTGGTAGTTTTTTTCTCTTTACAATTTCAATAATTTAGATTAAAGAAGAATTAATAGAAAAGCAGAATATTATATATTTTATGGTATCCTTATATATATTTTTATAAAGCCTTATTTTCTTATATTTATATATATATATATATATATATATATATATATATATTTTTTTTTTTTTTTTTTAAATGTTGTTCATTGAACACACCTAGTGTAGTTCTATATGTATTTGTACATAAATATCATGATTAATACTGATGAGATTACTTTATATATATTTACCTGCATATCCAGGGATTACCTCAGTGTCACTGCTAGACAGAGGCACAGCAAAATAATGGGTATAGTTCCCCATACTAAAGGGGTGGCGTAAGCCACAAAACTATGGGCTAGGCTTGTAAATGCCCTCGGGCAGATAGCCTAGTATGAACCTATGAACCTATGAACCTATGAATATCTACTTGGTTTTACATATATTTGTATATATTTTGTATAATAATATAGTTACATTATATACAAGTGACATGTGCTTTATTTTATATATGTCTTTCCTTGATTTTAAGTCAGAATTTGAACACTATTCTGCTTAATTAATCAATCAAGTAATTAATTAAGTAGTTACGTTGTTTAATGGCCAGTATTTAAATGTGGTTGATATAATGAGTTTTTGAAATCTGAAGAAGCATGCCTGTGTAGCATGTGAAAGCGCTTATTCTGTTTTAGCTTAATATTAAACACTGGTTTTATTACATCGTGGTGGCTGCGTCCAGTTTTTATCCTGAATTTCTTCATTTTGGGACTTATACCTTCAGAAGGTAGCAGCACTTGTTTTTACCATAATTCAAATATTTGACATGTTGTGTCTGAGAAATGAATCACTGACACCTTGAAGACCAGAGCTACCCAGCAGTCTCACTTTTAGTCAGCAAATACAAGTAATGGGAATGTGGCAGTAAAGCTCTATATATGGAGGTGAAGAGGCCTTGATCGCTCATCAGTTCAGAAGGAGGAATGGGATATATAAGTCAAAAAGTAAGAAATTCAATTCTTGTAGGAAGTAAAAGCATGATTTCAATAGGACTACAATCTACAGGAATTTAAGCTTATAATCTGCCTGTGTTCTTCAGTTTTTGTTTTTTTTTTTTGTTTTTGTTTTTTTATATACACAGCAATATATATTTGCTTTTCATTGTTTGCAAAATGATAGACAGTATGCATCATATGAAAATATTACTTGACAATAATCTGGAATCTGACGGTATACTTCCAAAATTTCTGGCTATACAGTCCTTCATCTCTACACTAAAAGCTGAATGTAGTTATTTATATACAGTTGATAGATTGTAGGTCCCACTGGGGAGTACTACGCTCGAAGCATGAGGTATAATCAGTGGAATCTTACTAAGTTTAGTAATCGCATGGACAATTCTAGTTTTATGGATTGGTGAAGCAACTGGCTGCCTATGGTGCTATTCAAGTTAAGGACAATTTTCCACAATTTTATCTATTTATTCATTCTTGGGGGAGGTGGGTGACAGTGTCATAATGCCCCTGTTCGAAATCACAAGGGCTGTGCCAAACTATGGAGAAAAAGGCCTTCCTACTTTACCGTCTATTATGATGTGGGCAACCAATCAAGAGGGCCTTTGGGGGTCTCTGATTTTTGTGTTCCTTCTCCAATGGTTGACAAGCAACTCTTTTTTTTTTGCCTCAATACCCCTACCTTCAAGTCCCACTTTGTCAGATCCAGGGATTCCTTTTGCTTAGAAAGTATCCTTTCCAGGAACACTCCTGCTATGAGGAGGGTCTCTCTTTTCTCCCCAGATTCCTGTGGTTAGATTCCCAGCTGGGTAAGAATGTGTGTGTGTGGGATGGGGCTCAGGAAATTAATTATCATCCACCTAACCAGCGACTTTTTTCCTGCTTTCTTAGCTCCCTTCCCCTGTTTCTATGCAGACAGCATAGCACATCATAGGATAGCAGCAGACTGTGACAAGCTATGAATGTCTATGCTAAGCATGAGTTCCACTCCTGGCCATAGAGTAGATGTGACTACCCATCTCTTTTTGCCCCCAAAAACTCAGCATCAATACTCTTGAGTTCTGGTCTGCCTTGCACTGTCTTTCCCCTCTTGGGATAAGCATGACCCTCATTTGTGTTGCTCTGTCAGGCACCTGACTCACTATTTAACCTCAGGTGTCATGAGCCGTAGCCTTTTGGGTTGTCTGATATGCTTCGATTATGAGCAGATGGCAAGAAGAAGAAGAAGTCCAGAAAGTCTGAACAAGGAAGTTCTTGTTATGGCTCCAGAAGAAAAATCAGTGGGAGACCATAACGTTAGAATTTGGTGGTCTACAAGGGAATCCTATGGTTGAGGTACATCTCTCTCAAGATGCTCTAGATTGTAAAAAGTGACCTTTTTCTGTTGTTGTTGTTGTTCTGACAGGCAACCAGATGTTATGGGCAGTAAAAGAGGCTTTGCTGGGCTACAGTGCATTTGTGTGAAACTTATTGGAATGCTTTCATCTGGCCGCAACTGCATATTTGAAACAGTGGTGACAGAGGTTATGTTGGTAATTATTTTTATTTTATGCTTTTACAACTGGAAGTCCGAGGAGATGTGTTTCACAATTAATAAAGTCTCTATAATTGCTTGGAATGGGGGGATGAAAATGACTGCCCCTACTGTCATTTCTCAAGTGTAATGACTATTGTTTTGGCTTTGCTGGACAAATGTTCATTCTTGTAAATTAATTTGGAATCCTTTATTATGGTGAGTCTGGGTTTCTTGACCACAAGTAAACATCTGAGGTGTACACAGTCAACAAAAGTGGCTAAAAGTGCTGGGTATTGAGGCTATCTGGAGATGAATGTTGCCATCTCACTGTCATTGTTAAACAGTCATTAATCTGCCTTTCTAGGATTAGTGGGTGTAGATCAGAGTGTGTGTGCTGTGTCTTTAAAAAGCATATCAAGGACTGAACGTGCACATATAAATACCAGGCACGTGCTATTCCCAGTGCCATTTTGAGAGTTCAGCCAGAGAGTAAGCATGTATGATTGCAGTTGTTAGTTTGTATATAAGTTACTTAAGTTAAAGTCAGTAAACTTCTATCATGATATGTTTGTATATAATAAAACTGTTTGAACAGAACCCATGAAGGCTCTTCCATTGTGTCCAAGGTAGAAGAGTGACATGGTGTCAGAACTGGGATTTCAGAGACTGATATTCAGAGCCATGAGGTGCAGAGATAACAGTGAAGGTAAACTCAGAGAAATGAGCAAGAAAAAGAGCCAGAAAGGAAGCAAAGATAATGAGAATTCACACAAACTGCATATTTTATAAAAAAGATAACATGGAGCATTACAAGGGCACAAACCACATTATTAAACAGGCACAAAAGGTTTATTAACTAAGGAAAATGTCTAAAACTGAGATATTTGACAACACAATTAAAGCAAAACAAGTATATTTAAAGCAAAACACGTATGTTTAAGGCAAAACAGGCATGTTTAGAGTAAAATGAGCCCGAGAAAAGTACAATAGGCATGAATAGACATTAAACAAGCAAAACCAATATAATAAGGGCAAAAAGGGCACATTAAGCATAAATAAAGCAAGATGACTGCATGTTTTTTGGCAAAGTGCTGTGTTTTCGCATGACTTCAAATTGTATCAAGGGCATAACTAAAGTTATTCAAAGTATCTCAAAGTGTGTAAAAGTGCTTACAGTGTATGCTTAATACTGTGCATGTATTTCAAAAAGTTTATTTGTGTGCAAAGTGCAACTATTTCCTGAAGTACAGTCAAAGTCTAGCCATTTTGAAAAGTCTCTTGTGCTGAGTGTGTCTGTTTGCAAAGTGGCACCATTACAGAGTTTTTCTTGCACTGTAAAGAATTGCCTTGCAAGGTACCACCATTTTGGAGAAATTTCAGTGTGCTCTGTACTGTTTATTCACAAAGTGCAATTACTTTGAAATGTTATTGACTCTGAGCTTCTCTTGCCCAATTCATTTGCATTGTGCAGTTATTTGATATGTTTCTTATACTGAGGTGATTTCATGCAATACAGTTATTTCAAGAGCAGTACAGTGCTCAGGAGACTTATATCACAAAGTTCAGTACACAGAGGCTTATTGTACTACTGGGCAAAGTTACAAATACTGGCATAAATTTCTGGCATATGTCTATGTGTATGTGTCCATGCTTATTTGTAAAACCCATTACTGGTATGTGTTAATATGGCAGATTCATATATTCATTCATAGATTCATAGATTAGTATGGGTTTCAAAAGCCCTTATCACTTGTATTTGATCAGAATATTGCAGAAAATTGGAGAATATCTGAGCGAGAGTATGATATTTTTATACAAGCAGCTTATTCAGGTAAAGATGCACAGAACAAGGCATTCATTTTGCTAAACCTAGCTGTGTCAGAGGCCATAGAAAGAGAGCATTCATTTGTGTATGCACCAGCAGTATATGAGGGAGAAGGTGAAAATTATCATATTGTTGTAATGGCTGAATCAAGGGAAGACCCCTGAGTGTTTGAAGTGCAAGTTCAGAGAAATGTATAACCTCCAGACAAATATTGCACTAGAGAGGCATTTGTTTTACACAGAGGATAAGAAACCAGGTGAAACTTTTGCAGTTTATATAACTGACCTGAGAAACAAAGCCAAAATGTGTCGATTTGATGACTTAAAAGATGAGTTAATAAAGGACAGGCTCGTGTGTGGTATTAATAGTGATGCTGTGAGAAAGATTTTGCTTTGTGGCAGTGATTTAGCATTGAGTAAAGCCACTGAGATTTGTCAAATCCATGAAATAACAAAAGCACACACAAGTATGCTTGCAAGTGTCAAGAGCATCACTTCTGCAGACTCCAGAATGAATGTAGATAGCATGCAACACATGGCAAACAGAAGCAGGCCTAAGCACATGGCAGCTACAGCCCCTCCTGGCTCACCAAGGAAACCTCGTAGTTTTCCAGCAAGCTCTAAGACTGGTTCAGTTAAAGGAAGATGTTCTTCAGTGCAGTAGAAGCAAGAATCACCAAAACACAAGTCCACCTTTATTGTTAACTGTCACAATTGTGGTGCCAATCATGAATCCAAAAGAAAGAAATGCTTAGCATTTGGTCAGCAATGTCACAAGTGTAAAAAATGGAACCATTTTCAAAAGTTTTGCAAATGAAGTAAACATCACAGAGTTGTAAAGAAAGTTCACACAGAAAAGCAAGATGATCGAGTAGATTGCAATTCTGCTTTCTATGTAGATGGTGTATCAGTAACTGGTGAGAGTTGATGCCGTGAATTTATTGTCAAAGAATGAAGTGTTTTGTAAAGTCTGGATCAATGGTAAATCCACAGAGCTTACAGTAGACACTGGTTCAAAGTGTAATGTTATATCACCAGACACATTTGCTAAAGTGAGAATTTAATGTGGCCAGTAATGCAAAACTTGTTGCTTATGGAGGTGAAGAAATTCAAACTGAAGGCTCAGTGATGCTTTCATGTTATTTGGCAAAGAACTATTAAAGCTTGTTATTTTATGTAGTTCAAAGACAAGTACAGTCTTTATTGGGTCTCAAAGACAGTTTGAGAATGAATCAGCTCTTTACCAAAGAAGTCCATCACATAAGTGCATATCCTAGTTGCAATTTTTCTGAAACCATTTTCTCAGAGTTTGCTTATGTTTTCGATGACAAGTGAGGTAAACTTCCAGTTGTGTATTCCATGAAGTTAGAACCAGAGGTCACTCCAGTAGTCAGCCCAGCAAGAAGAGTTCCAATAGCTATGCAGGATAAAGTAAAGGCTCAGTGGGTTAAAATAGTACAGCAAGGTGTAATTTGTCCAGTAACAGAACTAACTGAGTGGGTGTTGTCTATAGTAGCAGCTCACAAAAAAGGCTCAGACCAAATCAGAATATGCACTGACCCGAGATTTGAACATAACATTGAAAAGATCACATTATATCCAATGCGTACAGTCAAAGAGGTCACAGCTCTAATACCAAATGCCACTGTTTCTTCTGTCTTGGATGCAAATAGTTCATTTTGGCAAGTGATGCTTGATCACAAATCCTCTTTACTAACCACTTTTGGTACCCCATTTGGCAGATACAAATTCCTAAGGATGCTATTTGGAACAAATTCAGCAAGTGAAGTCTTCCAGCGTTCAATGGAGCAAATTTTTTGGGTTATTCGTGTGCCATTATAGTAGATGATTTATTAATTGGAGGCAATGGTGGAGCAGAACATGACAGAAACCTAAAGAGAGTTCAAGACAGAGCACGTGAAGCAAACTTGAATTCAATCCTCTGAAGTGCAAATTCAGACTACCAGAAGTTACATATATAGGTCATTTAGTTATTACTACTGGCTTGAGACCAGAGACCCAACCAAGCAAGTAGCTATTCTTGAGATGTCAGTACCAGGTAATATTCAAGCTCTAAAACATTTCCTAGACATGGGCAACTATTTGAGCAAGTTTATACCATATTTCAGTGAGTTGGTAGCACCTTTAAGAGAGCTGATCTGATGCACAAAAATGTTGCATGGTCATGGTTACAACAGCACCAGAAGGCATTTGAAGTCCTTAAGCAGAAAATTGCCACCCCACCTACATTAAGATACTATGATGTGAATAAACCAGTCTCTCTTTCCTGTGATACTTCAAAATTTGGTGTTGGCACAGTTATATTTCAAGAGGGCAGACCAGTAGCCTATGCATCTAAAACACTTACCCAAACTGAAATGCAGTATACTCAAATTGAGAAAGAACTTTTGGCAATAGTATTTGCATGTTCTAATTTTCATGATTATATTTATGGTCCAGCTATTCAGATTGAAACTGACCACCAACCTCTAGTTACTCTTCTATAGAAGCCTATGCATTCAGCTCCAGTAAGATTACAAAGAATGATGCTCAAATTGAAAAAGTACAACTTCAAAATGGTCTATATGAAAGGCAAACTACTCTATCTGGCTGATACTTATCCATATCACCCAGAAATATGACAGAACAGTTTGACACAGGGAATTTTGACTTTGACGTGATGGCAGAGCACACTTTTTCTATCACTAGGCTTGATGAGTTGAGATATTACACAAAGACTGATCCAATTTTGCAAAAGCTCAATCACTATATTAATGTCGGGTGGCCATCAAAGCAATCTAGTGTACCACCAGAAGAAGTGCAAATGTATTTTACTTACAGAGATGAAATGTTGATGGAAGATGGCATTATTTTCAAAGGTCTGAAAATTGTCATTACTGCTTTCTTACAAGAATATATCCAGATTTCCCATCATGGTCACAAAGGTTCGGCATCCACTAAGAGAACAGCGAGAGTTAGTATTTTGGCCTTCATTACTAAAAGACATTGATAATGTACTTTCTTCTTGTTCAGTATGCAATATACTAGAAAGCATTTGCAAAGAGAACCACTTCAGCTAAGTCAAGTTCCTGAACTACATTGGTTAACAGGAGCCACTGATATCTTTGAGTGAGACAATCAACACTACTTAGTATTGATAGATTCTTATTTGAATTGGTTTGAGATTGACTAACTACCTAACATAACCAATAAAAATAAAAATTAAAATAAAGTCCAGGCTACAAATGTAGGTATGAATTCCTTTATATTTCCACAAGATTCCACAAATCACAGATGAGCGCTTTCGTCTAATGATAAGACTTCATCAGATAAAAGCACTGGTACTGCAAACAACTTTATATACTTGGTATCAATCAACACAATCAGTTAATTAAAGTTTAAAATTTAAAAATTTAAAGTGACATGACACTTCACCTTCTAATATCCTGTTGTAATGTCTGAATACAAATCATGTAATATAACATACCCAAATCACTTCACCACTAAATAAACCATGTTTAAAAAACTGTTTTCTTAAAAAAAATTTTTACACATTTTCAGCTTTTTTGTACAATGCAGATGTTATACTAATATAATCATTGAGACCTGGTGAAATATTAGATTTGAACCTAAGCTGCCATATCAGTTCTCTATATAACAAAGCATTTTTAGAATCACCCCCTCCCCCTAGTGGGTGTTTTCTAATTATGTCAATAATACCGAACTTAAATCCTACAAAGGAAGAACAAGAAATACTATGTTTATATAAGGCACTTGTTTCTTTGTGTGTCCTAATGTCATATAGATGTTCATAAATACGATCCTTAAGTGTTCTTTCAGTTTTTCCAATATAATATGCATTACAATTGGTGCATATAGCCATATAGACAAGCATTTTTGTCTTACAATTTCCTTTACAAAATCTTACAGTACTATTCAGGCCATTGTTTAATACAACAGTTGCCTCACCATAAATATAAGGACATATACTACAAGCTCCACAGGGGGCAGTGACTTTATATTGCAATACTTCCTTCACTCTATGTTCAAAAGTCCTTTTAAAATTCATTCATACCTTGTATGTAAGTATGGGTTCTTCACCCACTAGGTTATATATTTCTTTGTTAACTTTCATTAAATTCCAATTAGTTCTTACTGTGTGTGAAAATAACTCAGAAAAATACTATATTGAGTAACACATACAGTGTTATATTTTCTTCAGTCCTTTACCAGGTCATTTGTGTTTTGAAGAGAATGACCTAAAAGGGCCTTATATTTAGTACCCCATCCATTGAGCATTTCATCTAAGATTTCCATAACCATCTCTATAGGATATTATCTCTCAATAAAACATTTACCTGAAAAAGATAGTTCTTGTTTCAGATCTTGGTAGTCAGAGGTCATCCTAGCTATCCTAACTGCTTGACCCTTAATAATACTCTTTTTTTGTGCAATCGGATGGTGACTACCAAAGTGTAAATAACTATTGCACCAAGTGTCCTTTCTATAAATGTTAGATTTAAAACCATTGATGGTCTTAGAAATGGTAACATCCAAATAATGAATAAAAATATCATTATATGTGTGTGTAAAGGAAAGAAAGGTGGTACAAGAATTCAAATATTCCATAAACTTGTGCAGCTCTTCTTTGGTTCCATTCCATAACACAAAAATATCATCCAAAAATCTCAGGTATAGCCTAACATGATGGAAATAAGAAGAGGGAAAGACATATCTGTTTTCCCATTCAAGCAAAGCTAAATTAGCGTAAATGGGAGCACAGGCAGCGCCCATAGCTATACCACTAACCTGTTGGTAAAATTCCTCTTGAAAATGGATGTAGTTAACTACCTAACATAATATCCACTACTGTTTTTATTAAGTTGAAGCATCATTTCTCAGGCCATAGTTGTACACACAAAGTTATTTCTGACAATAGTACTCAATTTACTAGTCAGTTGTTTCAGACATTTGTAAGAGAATGGGACTTTGTACATGTTACTAGCAGTCCTGAATATCCACAGTCAAATGGCCTAACTGAATGTGCAGTGCAGAGTGCAAAGCAATTACTTGAAAGGTCAAAGTGGGACAATACAGATGTCTTTTTGAATTTGCTTAATCTCATAAACATACCGCGTGAAGATATACTTGGTTCACCTGCTCAAAGACTTCTATCCAGGCAAACCACAACAATGCTATCTATTAGTTGAAGTTTATTGAGGCCTAAAGCTGAGAACAACAAAACCATCAAGGCTCAATTATTCAAGAAGCATTCTATCCAGAAGTCCAGTTATGACAGATCAAGCAAATTTCTTCATCCATTGAGGGAAGGAGACAGTGAGGATACAAACAACAAAAGGTTTTGAATGCATTGGTCACGTTACAGGCATATGTGCAGAGCCAATATCCTACATTGTAGAATCTGAGGGTATGGAGTACAGGAGAAATTGCAGGCATCTTCTTCCTGTACCAGAAATCATTATTCCTGTACTAAAGCCTCTAGATGTCAGAGCGAACCAGACATTGTTCCCATCCCAGAGTGTGTTTCAACCTCTCCTTCCATTCCTGAAGATGTTCCAAATACTTCTAAGGTTGCACATTCTGTAGAAACAGCTCCAGCTGCTAAATCTTATTCCCACTTTTATGTTACACAATATGGTTGAATATCTAGGCCCAGTGTGAAATACGCAGCAATATAGACATAACTGTATATATATGTATATATATATATATATATATATATATATATATATAGATAGATATATATAGATATATAGATATATATATATATATATATATATATATATATATATATATATATATACATATCCCTAGTCTTGTATAATTGCATGACAAAGAACTACTTGCAGTATCTACATGCCAAATAGATTCCTAATGTTGCATGATCTATTTATCAAAGAGGGAGGATGTAGATCAGAGTGTATGTGCTGTCGCTTTAAGAAGCATATCAAGGACTGAACGTGCACATATAAATATTGGGCACATGCTATTCCCAGTGCTATTTTGAGAGTGCAACCAGAGAGTGAGCATGTATGATTGCAGTAGTTAGTTTGTATGTAAGTTACTTAAGTTAAAGTCAGTAAACTTCTATTGTGATGTGTTTGTATATAATAAAGCTGTTTGAATAGAACCCACAGAGACTCTTCCATTGTATCCAAAGTAGGAGAGCAACAGTGGTTGGGCTGTTTGTGTTCAAATAAACATAGAATACATTCCTGTAGTCATTATTTGTCGTGTTTTGATATCTGAGAGGCAAACAGCCAGCAAAGTGCAACTAATTGCTGAATAGATGGATGTCTGTGTAAGAAAACAACAAACTTTGCTGTACTTTACTTGAGTTAATGTCTGTGGTTATTTGTTTTTTTTACGTTCGTACCATATTAACAATAGTGGATTATACAGAATGTGACTATCCTTTCTTGAGAGTGATAGGAGGCGGACATTACTTCTGAAATTACTTTTGTATCTTTGCAAGCATCTATCATCCTAATTTGTGAAAGAGAACTATTTTGATAGCTTTGGACATTAAGCCTTGGAAACAATAGATTTTTTTCCTGAAATGAGACCAAATTTATTTCCTGAGTGATGTTTGTTCAGACCATAACTGGATCAAACATTAGAAAAAGCTCAAAATTGCATATCAGAGTATGTAGAACCCAATGATTTATGAGGGCTTAGCAGTACCCCAACCCCAGGCTTAATTCAGTTGTTTACCTAAAACTTATTTTAGTGCACTCATGACAATTTAAGATGTTTTGAAAGGATAGAGGAGGAACTTGAAGAACAAGACAAAGTCTGAAAAACAAAATAAATGAAGTAATCTTTCTGAATGATGTAGGAGGGTGGCTGAGATGAGAAGAGATTATGGACGACTCTGGTGGTAATGTGGAGGGGGATAGGTGGTCAGCAGGTGAGTTTGTGGTGGAGCCTTTTGCCTAGAGCTCCATTTTACCTGAGGCCAGCCCTGTACTCTGGAATATGGATCAGAAAGGCTTTTGAACATGTTTACTGTAATGGTCACCATTTTTTTAAGTGCAAATTATATTCTGTAATCTTTTTTTAATATATAATATAAATCACTCTTTCAAATTGACATTGTTACTTTATTATTTTTGAGCAACCATCTTTTGAAAAAAAAATAATAAATAAATACAATACACCAGTCTTGTACATACAAAGACTAGTTGCATTTGCATTGAGATAGTACAGTTACAGTGAACCATCTCCGCATATTGTGTATTTCAAGTACATTACATGCACAAGGATCGTATATGAGAAGTGCATTGCTACGCCATCTCCATAGATATGTATCATCTCAAAGATGGAAAGAAAATGATGCCCAAAATATAAAATGTAATTGTTAAAATGGTAAGATAATTCATTTTTAAAATAATTATGCTGTGTAATAGCAATATACTATTGAAGGGTCAATAGTAATTTATATTTTCATAAAATGTATAACTCCACAAGACAAAGCTCACCACCACAGGGAATTTATTAACATACAAACAAAGTGCTTTTATCTGTTACCAAACACAGACTTCTTCAGAATAAAATAAACAACATTAAATGTTTGATTTTCTAAATTTAAACTACATGGAAACCATCCACCGACGAAATTCATCTAGAGCAAATTTGCTTATCATTAAGAAAATATGCTAGTGAAATAGTATCATTTAAATCACCCAAAACTGTAAATTATTTTTTCGAAGCCAAAGAACACAAATTTATTAAAATTAGGGCATGATATCCATATGCCTTGCTAACGCATTATTTTTAACATTCTTTTTTTAATGACATACACGTGTTGATAAAACATGGGAAACTCTAATCTGATGAAATGGGCTGTGCCATCATGACGACTAAGCAACAATCACACCTTGAGTAAAATGCAAATTAATTACTCCCCAGCACAGTTTATTCCCATAAAATATTGAGATTCTTTGGATTCTTAAGGAATATTCTCTATGCTGCATGGGATAACATCTACGCTGTCAGCTAAAATGCTAAAATTACACTAATATATCATATCAGTTCAGTACTGCATTCAACAATTTGTCTTTTTTTTATGGTTATTATGAAAACCTCCACTGTACCGCTATTAAATGTAAATTAAATCAAGTACATTACATAATAGTAAAAGGTAATATTTTAGACAACTACAGTCTGTGTTTAATTGAAGTCTGCTAAATAAAAAAAAAAATCTATAAACCTGTCTAGTGGAAAGTTTTTCTTTCAGCAGCAGCAGTAATTAAAGTTTGTATAACCATTAAAATTAGTAATTTCTTTCATTCTTCTCATGTCATTTTTTAAAACAGTTGAAATATGTGCACATTATTAGAGGATTACAAAATTACATCTAAAATTTATGAGACTTACAGGTCAAAATGTGCATCTAAAGCTATGAACTTTGGTTTTCAATCTGACTAGTAATCATTTAACAAAATATTCCCCATAAAAATAATGGTCATTCTTCACCGTACTGAGAAGCAGCAGGCATCTTGAGCATATTACTCATGACCTGACGTGGGTAAAGAACATCAGCCCCAAACACAAATTTACCGTTTACTCCTCTTTCTAACCCACTACCAATATCAGAGACTAGTACTTAACACTTTACACAACCATTTTAAAGTTAGCAGACATAGTCAAACATGATGAATTATCTCAGGTTGCACATCCAGTTGCGATAATACGTAAGTACCAAATATTTTTAGGAAGACAACAAATAAAACAGAACAGTTTGTCATGTCAGCTCCAATGCATAATCTCAGATATGACTGTGAAACCTAAGAATGATAAACAATGATAATAGGTAATGGTGTGCTCTCTTACATAAGACAACTATGCAAGTAATAGAAATTCTTAACTAAACATATTTGAAACATTACACATCAACACATAGAAAACACTGACGTGATAGCTGGTGACTATGTTGGTAGATAAAAATGATTCAAAATGCATGCAGGAACATGCAGACACACACACACACACACACATGCACGCACACACACACACACACACACACACACACACACACACACACACACACACACACACACACACACACACACACACACACACACACACACACACACACACACACACACACACACACACACCAACAACAACTCTCATCTCTGTTTCAATAGTATACAACATTAAGCTGACAATACTGGTTATATTGGGACTGTTTAATGCAAGATGAAAGTAAGTGTTGCAAAATAGGAAAACAGCATTAAAATGCCTGATGATTAATATTAATGGTAAACTATTTACTGTAACAATATATTTATAATCTAGAAGCATAATGTTAATATACTCTGCAAGGGTCTATTATGTTATATAGAAATGCATGAGATCTCTACACAGTAACACAACACCTACATTTCGGCAAGACACCTAATGACTTGAGGAAAAAAAACTCTAAACATATGTAAGTGTATAGATCAGTAATTCATTTATGTCTGCAGATTCAAAAATAAATACATTTGACAGGGGGAAGTCATTAATGCAAACTTATATAGTCTTCCTCCAAGGTTGCTGCATCTTTGAGAAGGAACAACCATTCTTAAACCACTTAAATAATGACCACTAATAATAAATAGCATTATTTTAAGGCTTAGTCCATAACTACAATAAGTAACAAGCAAATGTCTGGTGTACAAACATATCTCAAGAATTGAAAAACAAGAAAATATAATTGAAGCAAGTCAAGATAAATACTTTACAGGCTGGTTGAAGAAACATTCACCTTTCCCTTTTTTACCTCACCTTTAACCCTTTTCCCTTTTTAGATCATTTTATCATATCTGTAGATAACAGACTGATGGAAGAGTGCAACATATTGCATTATTGATGTTTATGATGATATAGCAATCAGTTACTCTATAGATTTAACGTCAAGCTATGAAACCCAGATTAAATAAGAGATTGAGGTATTTAATGTTGGAGTCAGAGGTTCCTGGTATGTGTAATCAGTCATTATAAGGGCTGTATATCATGTCATTGAAATGGCATTACAGCGAATGCTGTTTTGCGAACACATGTAGACCGAAATAAGAAAAGAGCGAAAACACAGGTCAGCGATTTCTTTCCCAAGGAAAGAAATCACTTGGCCTGAGCCATGACATTGTCCTTTACCTGACTGTAGTGCGATCTCGGAGTTGGTATATTTAGTTAGGGTGTGTGGGGAGGGCATAGCCTCCCACATTGGGGGTTGTGGGGGCAAAGCCCCCCACATTGTAATGTTTTAAGTGGTATGTTGTGTTTTGTTGGTTCACCAATTTTTTTACATGGGAAAAAAATTGGTGAACTGGGGTTTCGCTGTAATGATGTTTTGCTGACATAATATAGACCCGTTATAAGCTGCATTTGAAGCATATTGGATTATAACAAGCTGAATGTTTTTTTCTTTTGTTTCCTTTATCATTCTTATCTTTCATTACTATATGGAGTAACATATCAACATATCGTTTTAGGTTTTGGAGTATATTCTACTTTAGTTCACTGAAACCCTTTGGATTACATGCATGAGTTGTAATAACCATAATTAAATTCATGTAAATAAACATACTTGTAATCAGATTTCTCTTTTTATTAATAGTTTATTATCTTCTTTTGTATATTGTCCTGTTTCTTTTAAATGGGATAAAAATAAATATACACTTTTCTTTTTTGCTGTAAATACTTTTAATACAGACATCTGAAAAAAATCTTTCTAGATAAGATTATCATGCTAGAAAGCTAAATTTAAATTTGACTCTGGTATCTCAAGCTTTTACACACTATTTTATTTTACTATAAATACTCATAAATCCATAGTAAAAAAAACTTACATACTTAGTGTAAAAAAACATGAAATTATACTTCTTTAAGAGACTTCCCTATCCCCAACTGAATATTGAAAGTTATATGATGTGTTTTTTGATGTTTTGCATTCGCATCTTTTTAAACAAAGAAAACAGAATCACTCACAATACGTATAGTTTTATAGGTACTTGATAGGCTATTGATCTCTGAGGATCTTGAGAAGCCTAGCCTAGAATTCCCATGATAGTTTTTGGCTCATACATGTGCCTCACAATTATTGAAGGAGTATTTGAAACTTTCTAGGAGAATGAAGTTTGATTTAAACATATAAATTCCATACCAATTAAGTAGGGGGTGGGACATGGATGAGGATCCTATAATTGTGTATGATATAAGGGATTTTATTAATAATAGCAGGTTGGATTTGGGAGGAGTTCTATGTCATCTAACTAGTCCGGAGATGAATATATATATATTTTTTTTAGAATATGGAGACACCTCTGTCTTTTGTGTCTTTGTCTAGTGTAGTGGGCCTGAATTTATGACAGGCATTGAAGGCACTGAAACACTGTAGTGATGGAGTGTTTTCAGTGGTTTTAAATCAGGTCTCTTTGCTCAAGCATATATATTTTTCCCAGGATAATGAGAGTATGCGGCAAGCTGAGTTTTTTTAAGGCTCCTGACAAGTTAGACTAATATATGAAAGCCCTGTGCTAGAGATACAGGCCATTCTGACAAAGCGGTTGGGACTGTCTTCCCTCTCTTTCCAGGCTAATATATATTGTACCCCATTTGAATGACACTATAAGCTAAACAACTGTTGAACTCAATAATCTTATGTGCCTTAGCCTAATACGAACCTTACCATCTAGCCATGAGCAGGATTCTGCCATTAACAAGAAATGCCAATACAATTCCTGGCATTCTAATCTAGTTTCCCAGTTACCACCCCTGAAGTTGTAATCAATGATATCCAATGCAGCAAATTTGAAACTGAGAAATGATGGACACACTGTTGAATGCCTATACAAGAGATTGTTATTATTATGATTTTTCATATCATATTTGTATTCATAACTCCTTTTGCTTAGCTTCCTCTTCGTCTTACCAATATAAAAGGCTGAACAGGTAGAACACTTAGCAATATAAACTACCCTACTAGATGCACACGTTCCATTCTTAGAGCTTAGAACAAACACTGTAGTAGGCTGTGTATTTTTCTTAGCTCCACTTTCAACTCCAAGCTCTGATACTGCAACAATAACCTCCCAGTTTTTAGGACCTTTTCCTAGTCTTCACTCACAGCTCCACAAATGAAGCACAGATCTCAAATGAGAGTTCACAAAATAGTTCCCAAATGGGAATGAACTCAGTCCTTACTTCCAGATCTTGATTTCAGGGGTTCTCACTCTTTCTCCAGTGAGGAGCTACGTTAATGAAACTAGCCTTCCATTCTTCTTTTACACAGAGGTAAAGTGTCTATAATTTGCTAACTGTTCATAGGAACGTCTGTAAGAATATTTCCATGTTGTGTGTTGTCAAGCAAAGAAACACACACATTTCAACATGATACAAAAAATATAACATTTACCAAAAAACGGAATACAATTGTCATTGATAAACAAACTTAACATATTGAAACTACCATCTTCTAATTTATATTCCAGGTGTTGTATCTGTGATATGTTTAATCAGTTCTCCCAGATATTTGTGAAAAATCCTTCTTATTTCTTAACAGAAATTCTTTTGCTTCCTGTTACTGTACATGTATTGAACTCAAAAAGATAATCCCTGGATTTTTCAGAGAAACACTTAACCTCTAAACCATATTTGGTGTTCTCTATCGCCTTACATAGCTTCAGCACATTAATCAGATAAATTTGTTCTGTCTTTCTCTTTTCTGGCTGCCTAGCCTTATAATATACTTCACTGAATCTCTCTCTTAGTTCAAATCAAACGGCCCTGACATTTAGCCAAAATGTCATTTTCTGTAGGGATGCTAGTACTAGTATGTTGATGCTGATGTTAAATTCTTTAAGTGGGCATTCTTATTATACACCTGTTACTGCATATACCTGGGTCTCTGCTTGTACACCTTTACTGTAGGCAATATTAACTTAATTCACCCTGTAAATAAGCATAATGCTTGAACACACCATTGAATCATGTCTTTTTTCCTCTCAAGTTATCTTGGCTATGACAAGTAAACTCCTGGGGATGCCTGTCATAACGAGGGAAAATTGTATAAAACTATTTGAAGCTTGTGGTAGCTCTCTGTGGTGCCTCTCTGGTCACAGATAGTAAGGAGGGTAGTAGCTGGCCTTATGTTTTCCTGCCACACTAGAATTTGCTTCAACATACATTTCTGTGTTTCATTTTTTGTTTTACCAATCCATTAAATTTTGGGAAGTATACTCATGTCTTTCTTTTTTACATTAACGGTTTGACATAACTGGTGCTTTATTCAAGGCATAAACACAGTGCCTTGTCAGTTAATGTAATGTCTGTTTAAGGATAAACCCTATGAAGTGTACAAATACCATCTTCTAGTAGCAGCCTTACCATTAACTTTGTGTATCTGCTCTGCTTCAGAAAATTTGTTTGCATAGTCCTGCTATATCTACTGCACACTGATAGCCATTGCTGAATATTACCTGTGGGACCATGATGTCCACAAGAATGCATTCAAGTGGTACTTCCATACTAAGTACTGCAGTCATGTAATTTTTATATCCAAGATGAGGAGCAGTTTTCTGCCATGCTGAACAAGAATTATAGAAGTTGTATTTTTTTTAAATTACTCCTGGTCAGCAAAATATAGCTAATATTCCTGCCTTTTTTTTTCATTCCCAGGTGGCATTGTAATATATGGATTCATTGTTTAATAGGTAAGTACTAGGCTAGCTGTCCTTGTGGGCCATTTTAAGCCTATCTAATTTCCCCTCAGAGAGAATCAAGCCCTGTATCTTTTATCTTGGAGGTAAATACCTTAACCATTATGCTACCCCCTAACCCCTAATGTGGGATATCACCATAGTTTCATAGATGATCATTAGGCTAATGTCCCAGAGGGCTATTTTAAGCTTAGCCATGCTTCCCAAATGTATCTGACAAGCTTTGATACCCTGGTGTTATTTTAAGGGAAATGTGATGGCTTGGCTATGGGTAGTCAAGCATTTACAGACTCCATCTGTCTAATGGAGACATAGGTGCTAGACCACGAGTAAATTTCTGATTCCCCATCAGCTAGTCCAAGTTTCACTTGAATTGTGTTAGGAAGGAAATTTGGTTCTCATGGATGACAAGATTGTTCCAGATAGTTTGAGGTACTTGTTGGGTAGTTTCTGAGACACACCTGTTTCACCAACATGTACTATTTATGCTGCAGATGAGGTTTAGGTACCTAAACCAGATCATTCCGATGCTGTTCATTTTGTGGATGTGCTACAGGTCCATTAGACTAGGATCAGAGGATGTTTTGTAGGCTGGGCATAGACTTCTTCTCAGCAATCTTTAGGAGACTGTGTACAGAGATATGGCTTTGAAATGTTCCACATATCACATGTCCTTTATTCCTTGTACTCTTTTTATGAGGAACATCTGTGGACACTCCAGTTGTTGCAAATACTTGATCAGTTACATACTGAAGAGAGCATGGTACTCCATCATTGGTCTGATGAGAGATAAGTAGAGAGGAACATTGGCAATCTTGGACCTAGATGACATATTTGTGCTTATACATTGTGCAATATAGAATAATTTCCTTACTATCATAGAAGCATGATGCTGTAAGGCCAGGTTACTGCCTACATAAGTTCCCAAATCCCTGAACACTTAGTCTAGTCTTAGACATGTATTATCAATGTGGTAGTTTCCAGGGGTAACCATCTTCCCAAAGGATACCTTATTCATTCCTTGGCATTGAGTTTTAGACCATGGCTTTGGAACCAATTATTGGTCTGTAACAGGCCTTCTTGAAGGGTATTTGTGTCTTTGGACAGTCTATAACTATGCCAAAGTTTGCAGTTGCCTGCATACTTGGTCAAGCAGAAGCCCTTGATATTGGCCTTGACTTCAGAAAGTAGATGCTAAAAAGGAGCATCCATAGCACTGAATCTTGAAGAATTCTGCTAGTGACTGGCCTTTTTTTATGGAGATAGACTCCACTATACTAACTTCTTATGTCCTATCTTTGAGCCAGCTGGCTATCCAGTGGGTAACACAGGGATTTATACCACATTTTGTCAATTTATCGACAGTACCTAAGTAAGGCTTTGTTCTGAATGCTTTGACCAGATCAAAGAAGATAGTATGGAACATTTTGCCCTTGTTTATTGCTATGATGACCTTCTCTGAGAAGTCCACCGGGTTGAGTAGGCATGACTTGCCTTTAACAAAAAGGAAACACTGTCTAGAGGTTTCCTTTGTCATTATTTAACATTTCCATGATAATTCTTTTCATGGCTTTGTATATGTGTCTAGTCAGACTTATGGGTCTGTAGTTACCTGCCTCCATATATGTCCTGTCCTTGTGCAGAGGGACAACAGTGGCAGTCCTTCATTCACTTGGCATGAGCTCTGTCTGGAGACTATGGTTAAATAATGAGTCTAGTGACACAGATCAGTCATGCTTCATGCTATTAAAGAGGCATCCTGGGATATTATAAGGGCCCATCAAGGCAGTACACTTAGTCTTGGAGAATGCATTGAGAATCTGTTCTATAGTGACATTTGGAGGAATTATGGTTGAGAGTATTTGCTGAGGGTTGCCTTGGGTGAAGGGTAGTAAAACTGGACCTAAATGTGTTGGCTAGTAGGATTTTTCTATCTCCCTGCATAGCATAGGTTGTTTCATTTACAATTAGCTCAGCCCATTGTTGTGTATTGCCTTTATCTGCGGTGGTGGTGCTGTGGTAGTGTTGTCGCCTCATAGTAAGATGCTGTCTGGTTCGATTCTCAGCTAGAGCATCTTCTGCATGGAGATATGCATGATTGGGCGTACCTTCAGTAAAGGTTGTGCATGAGGGCTGGTAACTCGGCACGTAAAAATCAACTACCAATCATTAGCGGACCGGAGTTCCGCTGTGGCGACCCCTAACCGGGAAAAGCCGAAAGACACAAACAAACATTGTTGTGTATTGCCTTTGAGGTAGCAGATCTAAGTAGGGAATGCCTTGTGATTGTCTTTGGCCTACAAAGCTACTTTTACTTGCAGATTTAGCTTTGCCTTGATTAGACCCCTGACTTACTTGTTTCAATCAATGAGGGAGATTTTACCTTGGTGGACATTGCATTTTCTTATTCTTTCCATGATTTTTGTCCATTTCCTATACAACCTATTGATGACAAAAATTCCACCAGAGTGGATTCCTTTATGATTTGGTGCTGTGCTTATTCCAAATAGCTATAGCAGTCTCTCTGCATCCATTAACAACGTTTTTGAGAACAATTCTGCATAGGCAGTCATGTTCTCAGGATTTGGAGGTCTTGAAATTTTGCTAAGCTATCACTTAGTATTAGGAAGTTTGTGTTAGAATAATTTATAAACATTCCTAAATGCTTAATTACCAGTAGGCTGTAAGCTTTTGATACTATTAGCTAATGTAGAATTTCTTCTGACTCATTTTTCACTCTGGATAAGGGTAATTTTTAACTGAATACAGAGTTAAGAGGTTACATACAGTCATGGAACTTGCAGGATAGTCCCAGGCTGAACACCTCATTTCTAGATCCCATTTCCAACTGCAAGCTTAGGTACTCCAAATTCTTTTTCCTGGTTGTTGGCTTTTTTTCAAGGCCACACTATCAGGTCCATAAATTAAGCATATATTAACCACAATCCTCCAGAGACGGTTCACAGGTTAGCTCCAAATGCGTCGTCTCTCAGTCCTTAATTCCATGTCTTCCTTTCTGAATGTAACTGTTAAACCAGAGTGGAATTACCACGTGGAATTTAATATTTTAAGATGCCATCTTCTTTTATTAAGTCAGAATTTCTGTGATTGGCTAATTGCCCGTGGAAACCACTGGACAAGTATTTCCATGCTTGATGTTGCCAAACATTTAAAAAAACATACATCATTGTCTAGTGAACACTATTCTTATAGCACACCAGTGTGCGTGTTTCTACCCTCTCTTTTGTGGCCATCAGATATCATGGCATATTGTAATTCATCACATTAAATGAGTGATTACAAACAGCAGCTTTGGTATCAGATTAACAGTCTGATATATGGCAGCTCAGCAGGAGTACAGGTAAGGGTGCTTCAAAAGGAGAGATAGTGCTCACCCCTCCTAGGAAATATTTAACGTATGTATGCTTATGAAAAATAGTTTGGTTATGTCTCAGTTAGTGCTTGCAAGTTAATGCTAGAAGGCACTGGACGCAGACTGAGGTCAGTGAAATCTTGAGGAGTCCAGAAACTGACAGTGTACATATTATCGGGAGTGGTTCTGGTCATAAGACCAGCATCTGCATTTATTGTAAAATCTTAACGCTAATAACTCTCTTGCAGAGGCAGTTCTCCAGATATGGGGTCTACAACATCTGCTGCCAGTAGTTGCACAGACACACATGCACATACATGCATATGTATTGATATATATATATATATATATATATATATATATATATATATATATATATATATATATATATATCTATAGACAGACACACACACACACACACACACACATATATATATATATATATATATATGTGTGTGTGTGTGTGTGTGTGTGTGTGTGTGTATATATATATATATATATATATATATATATATATATATATATATATATATATATATATATATATATATATATATATATAAGGCAATCTTTTCTGATCATGTTGTCAAAATGAACAGTCATGCTACAAGAACATTAAAAAAAAAAAGAAGATAAAAGGGAAGCATTACCAAAATGAGCAACTCATGTATTTCATTATTAGGTCCCTCAAAAATATAGTACAATCTCTTTCATCTGATCACTAGACATTTTCAGAGTAAGGCACAAGATGAACATGCAAAACTTGAATGACAGTCATTAGTAGGAAGTATAGTTGTGTAAGTAAATTTACTATAATAGTAGATGTTCAAATGATCACTGCTGTGGTAGTTGTTGCTATATGGGTTATATCCTGCCAAGGATATAACAGCCTGTCAGCTTGCAAAGCTTCAGAACACCTTCCATGCACACAAACCATCAGTCATCTAGAGCTGAGATGACTAAAAAGACAAGTTTGAGTGCCATGCCCTTCAGCACTGCCATGAACACAGAGACAGGGAGACTAAGCCCTGAAAGGACAATGCTAGGAATAACAAAATGTCCACACACTGGCATAGTTAGCAAACCAAACAACGGAGGGAGTGGCTACTACAGCAGTGATCATTTGAACATCTACTGTTACTGTAAGTTTACTTTCACAACTGTCTTACAGTCATAGTGATCACTGCTGCAGTAACCTTAGCTATATAGGTAGATTACCCTTGCTTACTACATTTAGGAGGTGGAAAGGAAAGGGTCCTGTAGCCCCTGGAGAATTGTCCTAGCAGAGCCTGATCTAGACCTAAAAAAGGAATCAGGCTAAATGTATATAAGGAGGACAAAGTAGTTGTTTCTAGAATACTTCTAGAATCCAACCCTTTCCAAAAGCCATAGATGAAACCATGGCCCTTGTACAGTGGGCCTTGACCCTGCCTGGAAAATATTTTTTGTGATAAGTACAACAAAAGTTAATAGCCTGAGACTAACATTTGGAAATAGTCTCTTTTGACAGAAGCTATCCCTTCTTATTACCTTTGTAATAAATGAATAACTGATCTGAAGATCTGAAAAATGTAGTTCTGTCAAGATAGTACCCAAGTTGTTTGTGGAGATCAATAGTATGGAATATCATTTCTCTCTCTTTTTTAGGTTCAGAAAATGAAAACAGGGAGCTATATAGTTTGGCTTTAAGTACACATGGATACCACTTTAGGCATAAAAGAAGGATTAGTTCTCAAAGAAACTCTGTCTATATGGAAAATGAGATGGGCTTCACCATAAGAGTGTACAATTCAGATAATCTTGCAGATGTCAGAGCAATCAGTAAAAGTATTTTCCATGTTATGAACCTGAAGTCAGACAGATTATCTGGCTCAAATGGAGCAAGCGGTAGTTTCTCCTACACAAAATTAAGATCCAAGGAGGCGACCTCAGTTTCTTAGAGGCCTTTTATGCAAAACCCTTTGAAAAACATCTTAACATGAGAATCCATTGAAAAAGGAGAATCTATGAGCAGCCCTGCTGAACTGGCTGATAAAATAAGCTGGTTACAAAAGTGTGTGCACCCTTAAACTAATACTTTGTTGAAACATCTTTTGATTTAATTACAGCATTCAGTCTTCTTGGGTACACACTTGCCATCAATTAAAAAAACTCTGATTAACCCCAAATAAAGTTCAGCTGTCCTAGCAGTATTTTCCTGACATTTACTCAGTTGCCTGCTACAGCAAAAGCTATGGTTCACAGAGAGCTTACAAAGCATCAAAGGAAACTCATTGTTGAAAGGTATCCGTCAGGAGAAGGGTACAAAAAAAGTTTCCACAGCATTGGATATACCATGGAATACAGTGAAGACATTCATCAAAAAGTGGAGAAAGGGACAACAGTGATGTTGCAAAGAACTGGACATCCCTCCAAAATTGATGAAAAGACAAGATGAAAACTGGCCAGGGAGGCTGCCAAGAGACATACAGCAACAGTGAAGGAGCTGCAGAAATTTTCTGCAAGTACTGGTTGTGTACTACATGTGACAGTCTCACATATTCTCCATATGTCTGGGCTATGGGGTAGGGTTGCAAGACGGAAGCCTTTTCTTATACCGAAAAACATCCAGTCCTGGCTAAAATTTGCAAAACAATACAGCAAGTCTCCAAAAAGCATGTGGAAAAATGTGTTATGGTCTGATGAGACCAAGGTTGAACTTTTTGGCCACAATCCCAAAAGGTACGTCTGGTGCAAAAACAACACTTCAGATCACCAAAAGAACACCATCCTCATGGTGAAGCATGGTGGTGGCAGTATCACGCTTTGGGGTTGCTTTGCTTCATCTGGAACTTGCGCTTTAGTCAAGGTGGAGGGAATTATCAACAGTTCCAAATACCAGTCACTTTTGGCCCAAAACCTTCAGGTGTCTGCTAGAAAGTAGAAGATGAAGAGGAATTTCACCTCTCAACACGACAATGACCCTAAGTATACATCCAAATCAACAAAAGAATGGCATCACCAGAAGAAAATTAAAGTTTTGGAATAGCCCAGCCAGAGCCCAGACCTAAATCCAATAGAAAATTTGCGGGGTGACCTGAAAAGGGCTGTGCACAAGACATACCTTCGCAATATGACAGATTTGGAGTGCTTTTCCAAAGAAAAGTTGGCAAAAATTGCTATATATGTAGATTACCCTAGCTTGCTACATTTAGGAGGTGGAAAGACAAGGGTCCAGTAGCCCCTGGAGAATCCTCCTAGCAGAGCCTGATCTAGAACTAGAAAAGGAATCAGGCTAAATGTATATAAGGAGGACAAAGTAGTTGTTTCTAGAATTCTTTCCAAAAGCCACAGATGAAGTCAAGGCCATGGTACAGTGGGCATTGACCCTGCCTGCAGAAGTTTTGTTGTGATAAGTTCAACAAAAGTTAATAGCCTGAGACAAACATTTGCAAATAGTCTCTTTTGACAAAATCTCTCCCTTCTTATAACCTTTGTAATAAATGAATAACTGATCTGAAGATCTGAAAAAATGAGTTCTGTCAAGATAGTACCCGAGTTGTTTGTGGAGATCTATAGTATGGAATATCCTTTCTCCCTCTGTTTTAGGTTCAGAAAAAGAAAATGGAGCTATATAGTTTGGCTTTAAGTAAACTTCGATACCACTTTAGGCATAAAAGAAGGATTCATTTTCAAAGAAACCCTGTCTATATGAAAAATGAGATGGGCTTTACCATAAGAGTGTACACTTCAGATACTCTTCTTGCAGATGTCAAAGCAATCAGTAAATGAGTTTTCCGTGTTATGAATCTGAAGTCAGACAAATTCGCTGGCTCAAATGGAGCAAGTAGTAGTTTCTCCTACACAAAATTAAGATCCAAGGAGGGGACCCCAGTTTCTTAGAGGCCTTTTATGCAAAACCCTTTGAAAATCATTTTGACATGAGAGAATCCATTGAAAAAGGAAAATCCATGGGCAGCTCTACTGAAATGGCTGATAGATGAACCTTGATGGAGGAGTAAGAAAAGCCATAGCATAGCTACTCACACAAATACTGTAAAACCAGAGAACCAGAGGACAACTAGCCCTGAATATCTGCTGGATATGTTGATATCAATTAGAAAACCTTTTCTATTCCCTAATATATGATTTTTAGTAGCACTATGCCTTGCCTCTCCTTGCCCTACTTACTGCAAGTCTTCAGTAAAAGGGTGCTGAAACTGAATTAAAACCCCATCATCCAGGCAGTCAGTTGATATTGACTGGAGTCTGATTGTATCAAACCCCCCTTGATCTTGTATGAGCAGATCCATTCTCTGATGATAGAGGATTGTGTCACTTGCTCCTGGCCATTTCCAAAAGAAGGGAGAACCACTATTGCCTGGACCTAAAGGGAGTCACCACAATGATCTTGGTGAAATCCTTCAGAATCTTCAGAAGTACCCTGGATATTAGCAGAAATTTTGGAAAAGCATACTGAAATATTCCTGTCCAAGGAAACGAAAAGGCATTTGTCTTCCAGGCTTTCTTGCATGGATTTCTTGAGCAGAATCTTGCCAGCTGATTGTTCAGAGAAGTAAATAGGTCAGTTTAAAGAACTCCATAAAGAGGGATCAAATCTTGGAAAACTCACAATTTAGTTTCTGTTCATGAGGGTCTGCCCTTGTCCTGCTCAGCTTGTCTGCCAAACGATTTTTCTCTGATGGAATGTAGAATGTGTGTATATTGAGAATGTGCTATGAAACCATATCTCAACCTAACACGGCTTATCTGCAATGGGAATACAACCTGATCCCCCTTGCTTATGGATGTATGACATGACTGTGGTAATAACCTGAAGAAGTTCATGGGACCAAAGATGATTGAGAAAAGAAATCTGAGTGCCTTGAACTGGGCAAGAATTTCTTTTACATAAACACACCGAAAACCAAAACTGTGAAACCCAAAACCACGACCGTTAAAGGACACACACAAACACAACTACACCTACCTCCACACAACAACACAAACACACACACACACACACACAATTATTATAAGCAGGGGGGCAAGCCTCCCTGCAACCCCCATGTGGGGGGTTCCTCCCACCCCCACTAGTTATATATACTAACTCCGAAGTTGCACTAAACACCAGCACACACAAAACCCACCAGCATACATTCCACACCCCGCTTGCACAAACACACATCTCACAGACACAAACAGCACCACTCTCAACACTGACACACTCACACTCTCACCTACATACCCTAACCCTCACCTAACACTCCCCAACACACTCACAAATACACAAACCCTCTCTAAAACCCTTAAAAACACCACATTTACCTAACATGCCATCTGTACTGCAGGTTCGACATTTCCGGGTTCGCTATTCAACATTTCAGTATTTCAAGATTCCAAAGTGTTTATATATATATATATATATATATATAGAGAGAGAGAGAGAGAGAGAGTGGATATAAAAGGTTTACATATCCCTATCATAATGCCAGATTTTTGTGATATAAAAAAATTAGACCACAATAAATCATTTCAAAACTTTTCCCACCTTTAATGTGACCTATAACCAGTACAATTCAATTGAAAAACAAACAAATCAGTTAAGGGGAAAATATAAAAAATAAAAAAAAATTCAATAAGCTGGTTGCATAAATGTGCATATCCTTAAATGAATACTTTGTTGAAGCACCTTTTGATTTAATTACAGCATTCAGTCTTCTTGGGTACACACTTGCCATCAATTAAAGAGACTCTGATTAACCCCAAATAAAGTTCCGCTGTCCTAGTAGGATTTTCCTGTCATTTACTCAGTTGCTGCTACAGCAAAAGCTATGGTTCGCAGAGAGCTTACAAAGCATCAAAGGGATTTCATTGTTGAAGGGTATCAGTCAGGAGAAGGGTACAAAAAAATTTCCACAGCATTGGATATACCATGCAATATAGTAAAAACACACATCAAAAAGTGGAGAAAATATGGGACAACAGTAAGGTTGCAAAGAACTGGATACCCTTCCAAAATTGATGAAAAAACAAGAGAAAAACTGGTCAGGGAGGCTGCCAAGAGATCTACAGAAACACTGAAGGAGCTGCAGGAATTTCTGGCAAGTACTGGTTGTGTACTACATGTGACAACAATCTCCCGTATTCTCCATATGTCTGGGCTATGGGGTAGGTTTGCAGGACGGAAGCCTTTTCTTATACAGAAAAACATCCAGGCCCAGCTAAAATTTCCAAAACAATAAATCAAGTCTCCCAAAAGCATGCTAGAAAATGTGTTATGATCTGAAGGCACAAGTAAAAGCTGCACTCTCTAAAACCAAAAATACAGCATCCATGGGACTGGACAATATCCCAGGCTGCATTTTACACAAACTTCAGAACGAACTGACTCCCCAAGCACCATGTTCAATTATAGCCTCATGTCAGGCTTTGTGCACACTGAATGACACACAGCAACAATTATCCCACTCCACAAAGGGGCAGCCACCACTGATCCCAGCAACTATCGCCTTATTAACCTGATGAGCCTGGTCTGTAAGGCCATGGAACGTATCATCATGAAACTTATAAACAAAGACATTGGTAACCTCCAAACTCTGGACCCCACCCAGTTGAGGTTTGTGAAAGGCAGATCATGCCTCCTGAACCTGATCGACTTCTTTGAGGCAGTCACCAAAGCCATAGACAAGGGTAAGGTGGTTCACACAGCCTATCTTGATCTCACCAAGGCTTTTGACACCATTCCCACATTCTGGAATTATAGCTAAACTCACTAAACTAGGTATAAATCTCTACATCACAAAATGGGTTGCCAAATGGCTCACTGACAGAACCCACAATGTAAAAGTTGCAGACTCCAAATCTGACTTCAAACCAGTGACAAGTGGAGTACCCCACGGTTCAGTCCTGGGACCTTTCCTGTTTGGCATCTACAGCTCTGAAGTACAGGCTAACACAGAAGGCCTTTGGCTATTGAAGTTTGCAGATGACTGCAAACTAGGAGCCCTAGTCAAGTCCCCAAATGATGTGCACATCCTACAGAAGGGCCTCACTGAGACAGATGCCTGGTGTCAGAGCCACGGCCTCAAGCTCAATACCAAAAAGTGCATTGTCATTCCCTTTGGTAAAAACTCTGTACCCATGAACTACCACATAGGCAGCAGTCTTCTTAACACTGAATGTCTGATAAGAGACCTTGTGACACAGGTGGAAAGTAGTCTCTCCTTTGATAATCACATTGCCACAGTAGTCAGGAAATCCTTCTATGTGGCACACCTCATAACAAAAGGGTTCTCATCCAGGAAAAAAGAGGTCATTGTTCCCCTCTACTCAACACTCATTAGACCCATTATAGAGTACAATGCCCCTTTTGGAATGTACCTCACAAGACATCTGCAGCAGCTGGAAAGCCCACAGAAGTACCTCACAAAGAGGATTACTGGCCTCAAGCAGATGCCCTACACTGACCATCTCAAAAAACTCCAGCTTTACTCCATAGCATATTGCCTACTCTGAGGTGATCTCTGCCTAACATATAAAGCTATGTCAATCCCAGAGCTATTGGACATGCTACACCTAAAGAAATCCCAATCCCCAAACTATACACTCTAGGGACCTAACCCTTGTCACCACAATAAACAGGACATGCTGGAGGGATAGATTCCTGTCCCAGAGACTTCCCATACTCTGGAACAAGCTACCCATCTATGTCAAGCAAAGTTTCTCATTAGCACTCTTCAAGAAAAATCTTGATGAGTGGATGGGAAATAGGAAATAAACCCTGGGGATCACTTCTGTGGCTCTGATCGACAGTGGCACAGGAAAATAACTTTCTTGGGAGATGTAAGCCAGGGAACCTTGTTGGGAAGGATCACTTAGGCACTTGGGCAGATAGCCCTACGTACAAAGCTATGAGACCAAGGTTGAACTTTTTGGCCACACTTCCAAAAGGTACGTCTGGTGCAAAAACAACACTTCGCATCACCAAAAGAACACCATCCCCATGGTAAAGCATGATGGTGGCAGTATCATGCTTTGGAGTTGCTTTTCTTCAGCTGGAACTGGGGCTTTAGTCAAGGTGGAGGGAATTATGAACAGTTCCAAATACCAGTCACTTTTGGCCCAAAACCTTCAAGCATCTGTTAGAAAGCTGAAGATGAAGAGGAATTTCACCTTTCAACATGACAATGACCCCACGCATACATCTAAATCAACAAAAGAATGGCTTCACCAGAAGAAAAGTTTTGGAATGGCCCAGATAGAGACAAGAAATAAATCCAATAGAAAATCTGTGGAGTGAGCTGAAAAGGGCTGTTCACAAGAGGTACCCTCGCTATGTGACAGATTTGGAGTGCTTTTGTAAGGAAGAGTGGGCAAATATTACCATGTCAAAATGTGTCATGCAGATAGACTGAATGCTGTATTAAATCAAAAGTTGCTTCAACAAAGTATTAGTTTAAGGGTGTGCACACATATGCAACCAGCTTATTGTACATTTTTTTATTTTTTATATTTTTCCCCTAACAGATTTGCTTGTTTTTCAATTGAATTGTACAGGTTATAGCCACATTAAAGGTGGGAACATTTTTTGAAATGATTTATTGTGGTCCATTTTTTTATATCACAAAATCCTGGCATTTTAACAGGGGTGTATAAACTTTTTATATTGTGTGTGTGTGTGTGTGTGTGTGTGTGTGTGTGTGTGTGTGTGTGTGTGTGTGTGTGTGTGTGTGTGTGTGTATATACATGTATTGCACTTTTATCCCTTCTGAAACTCCTCATCAAGCAAAATCTGAGGTATTTGGGGTGACTGACTGCTTTGGAGCAGCAAGGAAGAAGGGGAGACCTGGGTTTAGGAACTTTTCTGTCTCCACCAAGTGATTTCTCTTCAGACAAACCCCAAGCACTTGGTTTGAAAAGACAAGGGATGTTGGTGCTAGGATGAAAGAGACTTCAGATACCATTGTATGTTTCTTATGTGGAGTTTTGCCAGAGGTATCATGAGAATCATAAATGCCATGAGACCTGAAATCCTGTAGTATTCCCTTGCAGTGGTCAAAGTCTGAGGAGATAACCTTAGAAATAGATCTAGATATAGATCTGTTTTTTTTTTTCTTGTGAAAGAAAAGCTCTTTAAGTGAAATGTCTGGCTGACACCCCTTGAACACAATCCTATGTGAAGGAATCAAAAAAGGCTTTTGAATGTTTCCTGAAATCAAAGATTGTGTAAGAGATCTCTCAACCAATTAAGAGATTCATGACACTATGTCAAGATAAGAACGTCATTTATATATGGAAAAAAGTGGATCAGACCTCCTGACAGTCACTGTTTTGTAGGGACACCCCTGATGCTTCTCCAAGCTTTATTGCATTCCTCCTAAAATTGGAAATCATTTTGAGAATTTCTAAGATAATAGTGACATATAAATTGCGTCCCTAATTTGAAGACGTTTCCTTAGTTAATATCTTTAGTTTGTTCCAAATTCTGTAGGTTAAGGTTGAGAGATCTGAAGCAGATATCCTGTAGCCTGCAATGAGATATAACTGGAACTAGGCACTTTGTGAACCTTCTTGGTGCAGAGGATAATACAAAAGTGATGGCAGAGAACTGATAATATGATCTAAACGCACAATACATCAAGAAACGCATAAGGTCTGGATGACTAGGAATGTGATGATAAACATCTTTTAAATCTAGTGTTAACTTGAAATTTGCATGAATATGAAGTGGTAACAGATTGTTGAACTAGGGCTCTATCACATACAAGTTGAGGAAAGAAAGATCCAGAACTGGTTTGCGATTATCTTTTTCTTTGGCTCTAAAAACATCCCTTAATAGAATCCTTTCCCAACCTGGGAATGAGGAACTGATTCTGTCACTACCTGAGAAAGCATGTGTTGAAGAACAGGGGGAAATGGGGGAATCTGGTCTTGTGGTTGAAGAGTTGCCACCTGGAATTGACAACCTTAGTGAATGATCTTCAGAACCCATTTGAAACTTTCTGTTGACAAAGCAATAAGTAGTGATTCACTCCAGGGTTGGATGGTGGAACAAGATCTTGTGAATAGTCATGTTAACTTATGTGACTGTCCTTGATTTTGAGGGGTTTCCTGAATTATTTTTAACCCCCCTCAACCATTTCTTCTTAAACGTGTTTACCCATATATTGGTGAGACTGTTTATTTTGTTTTTGCTTTAACTGGATTAAGAGTTAGAGAATACCTTAGACATTTTGGAAAAGGGATGGGGCTGAAAAATTGTGCACATTTCATCACAGTTTAAAACTAAATCTTTATCAAAATGAGAATTAAAAATCTCATTTTTCACATCATCTGGGTGATTCTGAGAATACAGCCAGGTAAACATCCTCAAAAAGTACCAGTTTTCATAGCTCTCAAACAAGTATCAACTGAGCCTTACACACACACACTATAAACAATGAGTTGTGACCTGTGGAATGGAAGAAACTAAATTATTTAAAGCAGATTTTCCTCACAAGAAGAAACTGCAAACAACATTCTTAATGCATTTGCAGTTTGTTAAAATAAACTTTAATGTATAAGCTTGCCAGCTCAAATTTCTGAAAATCAAAGCATATACTTTTTTTCCCCGACTTATCAATATTCCTCTTATCCTTGTCAAAAAGAGTAGGGTTAGAATTAATGAAACGTTTAAAAAAGGTTATTGGAGCTGGGTCAAGTTTGGGAGAAGTGTGAAAATAATTAAAAGATTGAGGACCTTTATGCATTCTATCTGCCTTTTTTAAGAGCAAGGGGCTGATTAACAGGATTATGAGGACTGAGAAACACTCAGTGACAGAACTGGAGGAATGGGTGCAGATTTTGGAAAGTCCTGTTCTGTGACAGCTCATAGTGTTTTGTGAAGGACTGAGAAATTTCACTGTTCGCCCACTGAAAACACTAACACATTCTAGAAAGAGTCTCAGAGAAAAAAAAAAAAAAAAACAAAGGCAGAATCAGAAACCGAGCTCTCCTCTGAGACTGAATCAGTCAATGGAGCTGAAAACTATATCTTTCCCTTCATCTTAATGTTCAAATTCGGAATCTTGAATCTCTTCAGAAAATAAGTACCTTTCTCTCTTTTTTACCAGAAACTACTTTATAAGAATGATCAATAGCCTAAATTAAACCCTGAACCTGATCCAGTAAACTACTCATGTCTAAAGAAATTTATGGAGGAGTAGATACATGTTTAGTTTTTCTGTTTTTTTTTTTTTTTGACAAACAAAAATGGGACCAACAGTGTTATTAATGGCAACAACAGCTTCTCCAGGGATGTGCAAAACACTGACCAAACAGAGAAGCCTTCCCTGTTCCTTCTCCCAGGACAGACAAGAGTGTGATTTCTTGCCCACTGAGTGGACCCCAGAAGCCACAGAGGGAGTGACTAACCCCCACTGGTTGAAGGTGCTATACAAGATGAATCCAGAGTAAAAAATTAGTTGCCTCAGGAACAGGCTATGGCTACATCAGAGTCCCCCAACTGCAGATGAGGCAAATTGCTAGCCTGTTGTGGTGGCAAATGATGTTTGCTTAACTTTTTTCTTTTTTGGCAGTAAGAGCGATCAAGCAGCATGGGGCCAATAATTTGTTCCATGGCTAAGCTGGAAAGGGTGTCTTTTCCATAGAAAACAATCAGCAAGGGCCAGTAACAATTTAGTTTTTATAAGTCACTTTTTCATACAAAAGCAGAGTAATAAGCACATTAAATACTCTGTCTTCTCTAAAAGTAAAATAAAGACAATTGCCCGACAGAAAAATGGTTTTCAATTCCATTAAACAACTTTTAAACTGACAGGAAAATACAGTGCTTCCATTTAAAAGAACAGTTACGTCTAGAGACATTCCACTAAACTACCAATTCCTAGATTAAAAAACAACATCCCTAAACAGGTAAACAGGAAAGTAGAATAAAACAAAACCAATTCCTAGATGAAAAACAACATCCCTAAACAGGTAAACAGGAAAGTAGAATAAAACAAAACCAATTCCTAGATTAAAAACAACATCCCTAAACAGGTAAACAGGAAAGTAGAATAAAACAAAACCAATTCCTAGATTAAAAAACAACATCCCTAAACAGGTAAACAGGAAAATAGAATAAAACAAACATTTAAAAAAAATTGAAAGGATTTTACCCTAAGGGAGCTTCTCTTCCCGGCAAGGGAACAGCACAAGCTGACGATCATTGCTCCTAAACTTGCAGAGGAATGTTTTCTTCAGTGACAGGAAAGCTCTGAATTGCTTCTTTCCCAAAACTGTCATTTTATTCAGTTCAGTTTGAGCTAATTAATGGCCTGGGTAATTGGAAGGTGACCTGAGGTATTAGGGAATATAAGCAAAACAACCTGAAAACACATTGTCTACCTTTTGCCTAGTCACCTAGTAAAAACTTTAACCATAGCAACTGATTTGTGAAATCAAAACTGTGGTACATCTTAGCTTTTTTTTTTTTCAAGAGCAAGCAAAACGCAGTTTATTTATTTATTTATTTATTTATTCATTCATTTATTTATTTAACATTTGTTTACAGGGAAAGACCAACTGGGTCAGGAACCCATTTTCAATGGATGCCCAGGAAGAAAAGCTCCAAATGATACATGATAAGACAATTTACATGAACAAGATAAAAAAAACAGGTATTAAAGCACACATTAATAATAATTGAATGCCAAATGAGTACAGAGAGATAGATACAATAATAAAACATGTACTAAATTAAAGTAAAGTGGCAGATTGCAAACTCTTTTATACATATATATATATATATATATATATATATAAAGAATGAAGATTAGAACATTAGATGTAAGTAGATACTTAAAAGGATGGGAAAGTTAAGGGTGCAGAAATATCTAAAGTCTCTTAGTCCAATATGTTAGTGGTTAGTAGATGAAATTCCTGTTTTAGGGATAGAAAGGAAAGCCCCTAGAGAGTGATTGGAGTTCACCTGTTAGGGAAAGAGCAGAGGCAGGTTTGATGACATAGAAAATGCTTTTGTTAGAGTTTGTTTGAAGTTGTTAAAGCTCTCAATGATAGTAATGTCTGTTGGCAAAGAGTTCCAGAGCTTGATGGTGGCATGAAATAATAAAGGCACTGTCCAGCTCTTTTGTTTGGAATATAGACAGTTAGGGGTTGTTTGTTTTCAGAGTAGATGGCTCTTGTAGGTATGTAGGGTTTTAGGACAGATTTGAGGGCTGGGCATATTATATGCAGAAAACAGTTGTACTAGGCTTAGGTGTTATGTAATTTTGAGCTAATTTAATTCTTTCAGAGCTAGGTAGTGGTGGGAATGGTAGGGATAACCTGTGACAAATTTGGCAATTTTATGGTAGCAGGATTGGAGCTTGTTTTTAAGAGAAGATTGTAAATAGGTGTATAAGGGGGATGCAAATAAGAGTGAGGAAAGCAAATAGGTGTTGGTGAGGGTTTTTCTAGTGGAGCTATCTAAGAAAGATGTTTGTCTCTACAATGTTCCTAGTTTGATGTGCGTCTTTCTTATTGCTGTTGCAGGTGTGGTGTTCAAAAGTTAGTTTATCAATGGTTACACCTAGAAGCTTGCCTGTGGGAACTGTTTCAATTTCTGTGTTATCCTGTGAGTATATTTTAAAGTCAGATAAGATTGGTTTTGTTGAGAAAAGCCAGCGTTTTTGTTTTATTAGGATTTAAAAGTAGATGGGCTTCTTTCAGAAATGTCTCTATTGAGGTGAAGGTGGCTTGAGTGAGTTGCTGGAGTTGCTGTATGTTACTGGAGGAGGAAATTATGGTAGTGTCATTTGCATATTGGATAATGGAGCTAAGGGGTGTAGAGGTGTGAAGGTTGTTGGTAAAAACATTGACGAGTAAGGGTCCAAGTATGGACCCTTGTGGTACCCCAGTTATATTGGTTTGATATTAGGATAGTTTATTTTGCCATTTGGCACACCACTGACACTGAGATAGGTAGCTTGCAAACCATTGGATTGATGGTGGGGTGCAGCCTATAATGGATAGCTGATGAAGAAGTTTGTTGTGGGACACTGTGTCAAATGCCTTTGATAGGTCTAGTAGTAACACAGAAGTGATATTACCAGAGTCAATAGATTTGGACACAGTGTCCATGAAGGAGATTAGGGCAGTGGTGGTGCTGTGTGATGGGTCAAAACCATGTTCGGTAGGAGTAATTAGTTTGTTTTGGATGAGGTGGTACAACAGTTGCTTATGTATGCATTTTTCCAGGAGTTTGGAAAGAGGAGAGAGGATGGAGATCGGTCAGTAATTGGATATTTCAGTGGAACGACCCTCTTTATGTAAAGGGCTGATTATAGACTTTTTCCAGAGCTTAAGGACAATGGACTCTGCTATAGAGTGATTTATAAGGATACTGACAGGATATGCTATGGCTTCTGCAGCAAGGTTTAAGTATTTGGGGGGGTTGTCAGAGGAGAGGGAGCATGGTTTTAGTTTTTGAAGTAGTTTTTGAATGACAGAGGTGGGTCAGGTTTAAGAGAAAAGGAGATAGAAGATGTAGTACTGGTTTGTTGGGAATGTGAAGGGTTTTTCTTGTTTGTGCAGGAGTCTTGAGATAAGGGTAGAGGGGGATCAGAGATGGGTCTTCAGGTATTTGTGGAGGTGGGATTTGTTAACAGTTTGCTGATGCTGTTTATAAAGTAAGAGGTAAGAAGGTTTACTATCTCTGATGGGGTCTTTCAGGGTATGATGATGGAATTTGTTTAGAGCCTGGGGTAAGCAAATCTGAGATGTGTTTCCAAAATTGTTTTGGGTTGTTTTTGTGAAAATGTGGCACATAGGATAACGTGTAACACCTAATAAATCCTGTAATAAAGCCAGTAATTAAGAACAAGAAATAACTAATTTGATTAAGTTGGGAAAAAAACAAATTTCTCTATTGCAACATTTTGGGAGAGTGGTGGTCCCCGGTCGTGATCTAAGTCGGTGTGGCTGTATTTCCAATAGGGCCACTTACTCCCAAAAGTTCTGTAGCTCCCTAGTACCTCTACTCACATCAGTGTATGACTTTGTCAGTACTATATTCTATGTTCTTTGCAGGTATTACCTTAGATATAGCTGTCTGTATCTGAGATATAATTTTGTCTATTAAAATTACTGGACTGTGCACAGATTTGTGCTTAGAATGCCTGTCTTTCTGAATAATCTCATACATTATAAACTGGAAGGATGTGCATAATTATTATCTTCACCAAATGTCTTTTTGCAGGACATGTGCAGCTACTCCCTTTCAGGATATTAAGTCTGTAGACTTAGCACACATATGAATTAGATAAGCTGACAGGCATCATCACCAAACATGGCAGCACCCAACCAAATTTAACATAACCACTTACCCATTTCATAATATGTTTAAAATGATGTTTATTATGCTTCCTTTTGAAATTGCTGTTTAGATAGCTGTTAATTGATGATTATCAGTCTGAAAGCTTGTTTCAGGCAAGTAAAACAAAAATGCCTTTCTTGAAATAAAAGATAAAATACAGTACTTCTCCCCCATTATGAAATCATAAATTACGTATTCATAATGTGCTATCATACTGAGAAGTCTGGGATCTATGCTGAGCATGTTTATTACTAATCATATTTTACAAAATGCTATCCATTATAAATTGTACTATAATCCTAGTCATTATTACCCAGTTCAGCTTTTACAAACTATTAGCACTACATTTTTCAGAGTTCCCTAGTACAAAGGCAGTATTTCTGTGACCTAAGATTGATTAGCACATTAAACGCCAGGAGACTTTAGGAGATAAAGAAAGTAGCTCTTGCATGATCTGTTTCTCTTGTACAAAGGAAAGTGGAGATTTCTTTATCCCTTTCAAATGAAGGCTGGATGTTTTTCTTCATGCAGGTAAGTGACAGGTATGACTAAAACCAGACATTTTGCTCCAGCATTTGTTACATGCATGGAAACCCACATACATGAAATGTATTGATGTCTATGGACACAATACATGATGGGGCGGGGGGTGTACAGAAAATGAAGCATGTCTGCTTGCTATCAGGCTGACATGTAGGATACCTCTCTCTCCTTTCCATCACAGTTAAGGATGACAGGCACCCGAATGCAGCCAATGGCATATGGAAGTGGGTAACAATTCCTTCCTAAAGCAGATGAATCAATTGTTAATCCAAAATAATGCAATACTACATAATAGTTACAAATATGTCATGAATAAGGTAATAAGAAGTGTTACAAATTCATTACACAGATGGGAAAGTAAGCAAATGCATTTTATTTGAATTCTAGTCACATAGGCAATCAGTAATAAAATAAACCTGAAAAGTCCTACAAGAGGTATCTGCACTTATGTGTGAGAATTTTGCAGTTTTCTCCAAAACTTGTTATATTTCCTTTTTCTAATTTACTCTTTGTTCATTACTGAAGCATTATAAACAAACTTTCTTGATTGTAGAGCTAAGCCTTTCGGGATTATATAGATGAACAGGTTATGTCTTAATTAGTAAAGGTATAAAATGAGGAGAAAAAAATCATAGATCTGTAGAATGTAAATCCCCCAGATGACATCAAACATGTTATGTTTTGATATCTTGTTCTTCTTATCCCAGTCCCCACCACAACTGATCACAACTTTTCAGCCAATCTGACTTATCAATGACCCATCGATAGTGACTGTAGTCCAGTATGAGAGTTGGCATCAATGAAGTAATCATCTTTGAGAGATGACATCTTGTAGAATGTTTTAACGTACCACTTAACCAAGACCTGTTAGTTTGTACAGTGCATCTAGTTGCTGGTTCTCAGTCTAAAACCCATGCTTCCATATGATCACAGTGTCTGCAGGTATGTGATTCCACACACCCATACTGCACACAGGTATCTGATTAAAACATCCATACTTACTGCAGGTTTTTGACGCAAATCACCTACACTTTCCTGAATGTGTATGATTTCACAGACCCACAATGTCTGCAGGTACATGACTTCACCTCCCACACTAACAGTAAATGCATGATATCATGCATCCTTGCTCCGTCTGGTGTACGATTCTACACACCAGCACTGCCTACGGGTGTGTGACTCTACATGCATACAACTGCCTGCAAGTTACATGTTTCCCTTCATGCACTGTGTGTAATAGTATATGATTCAACATTACTACACTGCCTGCTGGTGCTTAATGTAAATGTCTGCACTGCATGCTGGTGACTGATTACACTCACTTCCTTTGTTTGCATGTACATAATTCCAAACACCAATACCCCCTGCAGCTTCATGATTCCATACATCCACACAGCTTTAAGGTATGTGACTCCACACATCTATGCTGCCTGTAAGTACAGATTCCATGAATTGTCATTGCCTGCAGGGACATGATTCTACACAACCACAGTGCCAGCAGGTGAAGGATCTCACACTCCAGCAGTGCCTGAATAATCATGATTTTACACTCTACCACTGTCTGTAGGTGTATGAATTCCCAACCACCTTCCTCCACTGTCTGCAGGTGTTTGACTCAACATGACTAAACTCATTACAGGTGCATAGAATCACATGCCTACATTGCCTGCAGGTGTATGATTCCATATGCCCAATCTATATGCAGGGGTATAATTCCATATGCCTACAGTTCCTCCAGTTAAATGGTGTAACATGCCAACACCATCTGTTTGTACATGGGATTCCTATTACTGAGGCCTGAAATGAAAAAAACAAAACAAACAAAAAAAGAAGATCTAAAGCTCAGCATAACAATGGCTGTCAAACATTGTTTTTTTCTTATAAAGTTTTTTTTTTTTTTGGGGGGGGGATAATCTCTCTCCTCTGATGTGGGGACCATAGCTCCTGATCTTATATCTGCACATATATATATGTGTATATGTGTGTGTGTGTGTGTGTGTGTGTGTGTGTGTGTGTGTGTGTGTGTGTGTGTGTGTGTGTGTGTGTGTGTGTGTGTGTGTGAGTGTGTGTGTGTGTGTGTGTGTGTGTGATATGGGAGCACCGCATTTTTGGTTGACTAAACAGATAGTTGACAGGTGTATAAGACAGATCCACATAACTTACAACTACTGACCAATAGCAATACTATCACCCTTAGCAAAAATTCTTGAAAAATGTGTACATTTCCAACTACTAGACTACCTCCATATACATAAACTTCTCTTAAATAATCAGTACAGGTTTTGTCCCTCCCATAGTACTACCACTGCCCTCATGGCCTTCACCAATACAGTAAACTCTCATAGAAACAATGGTCAGTACATTTGTGGCACCTTTTTTGACCTATCAAAGGCCTTTGATATGGTTAGACATGACATTCTTATCACAAAAATGTCTGAATTAGCTCTTTTTCAATCCTCCATAGTATGGTTCCAAAGCTGTTTAACCAGCTGCCAGTAGGCAGTTCTGTGGAAACAAGACCACTCACCCCTTCTTCAAGTCACTCTTGGTGTTCCCCAGGGTTCTATATTAATTAATTAATTAATTAATTAATTGATAATTTACTGCTTGATTACTTCTTGATTCCTGTTGTTTCGTTTTTGTGGTGAAGCATTTCATTTTGGTGCCTTTATTTGGTGCCTCATCTGTGTTGCATTCTACTTCTATATTAAGCCCACTGCTGTTCACCCTCTATAGCAACAGGCTCTATTCCTCCACTCCCAATGCATCTGTCATTCAGTATGCAGATGATTTTATATTAATTTGTGCAGCTTCCTCACCAAATGAACTTCATACTTTAACACAAGAATCATTTCTCTATGGAAGCATGGCTATCCAATAGCTAACTTATACTAAACCCTGTTAGAACCAAACTACTGCTCTTTAAACCTAATAGGTCCTCCTTATCAACCACCACTTTCAATATCTTGTCCAGCAATAATACTAGTATCTCTCCCTCAGAGCATACCAATCTCCTTTGTGTTGAGATTGATAGCAGACTCATATTTGATATTCACATCTCCCAGACCATCAAGAAGGTCCACAAAAATCTAGGTACCCTCTGTAGAAATAGACAATTCCTTACCCAACCGACAAAAGCAACCATAGGCCATACCCACCTCATCTCAACCCTCCTCTACGTCTTACCTATTCTAACCAACCTTAGAAAAGCAGATTTAGCCAGGCTTGACTCATGCTATAACAAAATTGCGAGATTCGCCTCTGACTTCCCATGTAGGTCTTACCACTGCTCATCCATGAAGCAGCTCAACTGGCTGGAACTTCCCCAACTCTTACACTACAATCAATTTGTTCTGGCCCATAAAATTCTGTATCATCCAGAAAAAAACCCTCCACTTCAAAACTAACTTTACCTCCACAGCAATAATAGGACTCTTCGCTCCATTAACAAATCTATTCTAATAGTAACTAAAAATAACAATACTGCAGGTGACTCCCTCTTCTCTAATTATCTATCCAAAATCTGGAATGCTCTACCCAGTCAAATAACTACTATAACTTCCTTTACACAGTTTAAAAAATCATTAAAAACCCATCTCATTAATAGTTGGCTATGCTCTTGCATTACACCAGGTTAGACCCTTCTCCACTATGCTCACGTGTCCTAACCTAATTTCACAATTTTTACTTGACAATTAAAGGGTCTAAGTCCTAAGGCTGTACATAAACATATGATATATTATTAAAGAGATTTTGATTCTGGTTTAGACTTTTAATTCTCCTTTGTGTTGTAGTTGTCACCCCAGCTATAGTATTGATGTTTCTCATAGGCTTGTGACTCTAGAGATGATGTAATACTTCTTTGTTTAATCAAGTGAGTTAATATGTCTGTTTTTTAACTTGAATGTAAACATTATGTCTGTACTTAACTTGCTTGTAACTTTTCTCTGCTACTTATGTTTATACATTATACATTACATGTTTTTCGTATTACAGAGCTTTTCTCCCTGGGATTCCACTGAAAACGGACATTTGTCCAGTGGACTATCCTGGTTAACAAATGTAAAATAAATAAAAATAAATAAATTAAAATAATTCTCGGGGTTGAGGAATACACCCTTTTCCCGATACTGTGCAGTCTCAAAGTTATAATATATAATTTAAAAATTATGGTTTTGATGTTTTTTATTTTACATTTTCAGCTTATACATGGTACTGCATCGAATCTGATGTCTGTATTTTGCAGTCTCACGCATACCCACACACAAACATACATATATACAGGGGTTCACTATGAAATCTCAAAATACTGAAATCCTGAATTTCAATATTTCGAAATTACATAGCCAAAAACTTTCAAATCCAGAAAACCCATAATCGCAAAACTCAAAATCCCGAACCTACAATACACACAGAGCACACACATAAACATACACGCACACAAGTTAGGGACACAGGTGGACAGTGGTCTCACCTTTGATAACCACATCGCCACAACAGTCAGGAAATCCTTCTATGTAGCACACCTCATCACTAAGGGCTTTTCATCCAGAAAATAGGAGGCCATTGTCCCACTGCACTCATCCCTCATTATACCCATTATAGAATACAATGCCCCGTTTGATATGTACCTCTCAAGACATCTGCAACAACTGGAAAGGTCACAGAAATACCTCACTAAAAGAATCACAGGCCTAAAGCTGATGCCCTATGCTGACCGCCTTAAAAAATTCCAGCTATACTCTGTCGCATATCGTCTACTCAGAGGCAATCTCTGCTTAACATACAAGGCCATGTCAAACCCAGAGCTGTTGGGCATGCTACACTTAAAGAAATCCCAATCCCTCAGAGCCACACAATCCAGGGATCTAAACTATGTCATCAAAATAAACAAAACATGCTGGAGGGATAGGTTCCTGACCCAGAGACTCCCCAGACTCTGGAATAGATTGCCCATACATGTCAAGCAGAGTGCCTCTTTGGCCCTCTTCAAAAGGAACCTTGATGATTGGATGGGAGAAAGGAACTTCACCCCGGGGATCACGTCAGTCAACCTGATAGACAGGGGTCCAGGGAAGTAAATAATGTGGGAAGAAATAGCCAGGAAATTGTTATGGCTAGGCTTGTATAGGCCCTAGGGCTGATAGCCTAGTACTGACCTATGAACCTATGAACCTATAAACATACACACAACTTCCTCCTACAGGCACACAGACAGACCTAGACTACATATAAGCAGGGGGTCAAGCCCCCCTGCACCCCATATGTGGGGGGCTTTGCCCCCCACACCCCCTTACTTATATATACTAACTCCAAGATTGCACAATCAGACACACAAAGGTAACTCACACCCACACATTTCACAGTCCCTCGCACACACACATCACAGTCACAACACACACTGACATACACTAAAGCCCCTAACCAACACACTTACACATACAGACATACCCGCACTAACAGCTAACCATTCACACACCACAACACCAGAAGTGCTAATTCAAAATCTCCGTACTTCAAGATTTTGAATTTCGCACTAATGTTTTCAAGGCTTCGGTGTTATAATTTCAAAATACTGAAATTCGGGATTTCAGTATTTTGAAATTATGAACGGAACCCATATACAGATATGTATATATAAAATATATATATATATATATATATATATATATATATATATATATATATATATATATATATATATTGATCTTTCTATCTTTCAATCTATATCGATTCTAATATCATCATACCACAGAATGGAATATTCTGTGAAATGATAAACTCAGACTTTGTACATATAAGGTAGGTACTAGGCTTGCAGTCCAGGGCATTATTGGAATCTTATCCCAAATACGCATTTGCCCCAAAGCACTGTCTGGTCAAGTGATTTTTCTGAAGATCACATAGTCAGCAAATGAGGGCTGAGGGAATCAAATAATGTACACAGAGACTAACGCTCACAGCCTTAACCTGCATGCCACGAGGGAATCAAATAATGTACACAGAGACTAACGCTCACAGCCTTAACCTGCATGCCACGAGGGAATCAAATAATGTACACAGAGACTAACGCTCACAGCCTTAACCTGCATGCCACGAGGGAATCAAATAATGTACCACAGAGACTAACGCTCACAGCCTTAACCTGCATGCCACGAGGGAATCAAATAATGTACCACAGAGACTAACGCTCACAGCCTTAACCTGCATGCCACGAGGGAATCAAATAATGTACCACAGAGACTAATGCTCACAGCCTTAACCTGCATGCCATGAGGGAATCAAATAATGTACACAGAGACTAATGCTCACAGCCTTAACCTGCATGCCACGAGGGAATCAAATAATGTACACAGAGACTAATGCTCACAGCCTTAACCTGCATGCCACGAGGGAATCAAATAATGTACACAGAGACTAACGCTCACAGCCTTAACCTGCATGCCACGAGGGAATCAAATAATGTACCACAGAGACTTATGCTCACAGCCTTAACCTGCATGCCAACTGCCGGTCTACATTTTCAGTCATTCAGCCTTGCTATTCTGGGACTCGCACCAATGAGCCTTGGAATTTCAATTACCATTCCATACATCTACACTGCCTGCAACTGAGTAATTCCACATTCCCAAACTAATTACTGATGTATGATTCCACATATCTGCACTGCCTGCAGGTGCATGATTCAACATATCCACACTGCTTGTAAGTGTGTGATTTCACATTGCTTGCAGGGATTCCCGATTTAAACCAGTAGCCCATTATTTTATGCATCCAGTTCTAATCCCTGACCATTAACAGAGATTGTTCATGTAGTGGAAAAATGCATTCCCTACCTTAAGAAAGCAGAAGTAATGTCTACCAACTTAATCCAGTATCTTTCTACATAGCCTTCTGGGGATGGATCCTATACCTGTGTGCAACTCACTGACACTTCGGTCCAAAACCTTGTAAACTGGCCAGCCAATTAAAGTTGCTATCGATGTTCTCTGTATCTAATGTATGACCTTAATCTATATCAGTCCTTGTAGTAGGAAGGGTAGAAGACAGAAAAGTATTGCTAATGTCTTTTTTTATGTTCTTATTGTATTGTATCCTTATAAAAATAGGAAGATCAGTGCTGACCGGGTTGTATAAAAAAATCCAGATTGAAACTCTGATGTTATTAGTTGAGAAAGAAGGAATACAATGACTATCATATTTTATAGCATGGAAAAAGTAATGATTTTGCACTTTAACATATTATTCTGAAGTTATATTTTTCTCACTATCTTTACCATGCAGCTGTTAGACATTTAAACATAATGTTAAGATAATTTTTGGTGGCCATTGCCAAGGGGAATATATAAAGTTATCCATAACTTGCCGCTGTCCCCTAAAGGGGAACCGTTAAGGCTTGTTCCAATAAGAAACAGGGAAGATTCAAGTTTGACAGAGGTGGGTGTGTCTTTTTGATATAAAATTGAACTTCTGACTTTGCCAAGTTCAGTTGAGGACAAATTTACATGCATTTGTCACTGGAGGAAAAATATAGTGATGGAATTCAGTAGTACATGTGACAGATAAAAGGCAATTGTTTTAAAGCACGTGAAATATAAGCTGCTGATTTCTCTAGACTGGAAGGCTATGCCTTAGGTAGAGAATGGGCAGGCTCGATAGATCAAGCAGTCCAAATCTGCTGTAAGGGTCTAGATTTCTGAGAAATAACACATATTTTAGCAATAATGCATAACTGCTTGTGGGTATATTAGGATTTACCCAAGGCTGGTGTGACTTTTATTAGGATTATGAGGCCCGAGTGATTAAATATAGGCAGCCATGGGTAAATCCTGATATACCCACATGCAGTCGTGGATTGTTGCTATTATACATTGACATTATTTAAGAAATAAATTGCTTACCTTTCTTAAATAATGTCATTGTATAATGTCTCTTCAGTCTTCTTCCGCATTGTCTTCTGTAAGCTGATGTACTGCTCATGCATATGGAACTTACGTTCCCACGGCCGTAAAGTAAATCAGTGCAGTGCCTGAGAAGTGAAGGAGAATAAATAAAATGCAGCAATGGGGATTTTCTTAACTGTTTAAAAAAACAAGAGACTTTATGAGGCGCAGTGCAAAAATAGAAGAAAAATTATGTTTCTTTCTCTTTGTTTAGTTTTTTCTCATATTTTGCACTGTCCTCAGACTATGCCAATATTAAGTCTGGCCACGGAGTGGTACGTCAGCAGCCAGACTTTTTTTTAGTGGCATATTACTGATTTACAATAAGCACGCTGGTTGCTCTGTCTAATCATCATGCTCATTTTCAATGACCCTTTACTGTATAACTGGCTTTATATTATACATGAATGCAATACGCAGGACAAATGTCACTTTTTAGTTTAAAGTCAGCTGACTATGGCTGACTCTGGCTCTAGAATGAGATATTGAACAAGGCCATGCTTGCTGACTATCTTCAGTGACTTATGAAGTTACAGGAGACTTCCTCATGTATGCACTTCATACATATGTGTGCAGGTATTATCTACTCACTTTGGTGCACCTTACGTAATTGCAACTCTGTCCTGTTTTCTTGTGCCGTTATCCATAGCCTGAAAACATGCAAAACCCAGTACAGCTGTTAAAACATTCTGCATTACAATATTTACAAAGTGCAATGCTTGTCCATTGGTCTTGCACAATTGTGCAGTGTATAACAATGAATTGCCCCATAGTTTAAACAGGACTGTTGTAAGTATACTTTCAGAATCATAACACCACTGAGTATTTGTCATGCGTAGAATGAGAGGAAAATGATCTAAGGAGTTAAGTTCACAAAAAATAGTCTCAGACATGGCATTTTACATCAAATCTGAGCATAGCAGAAGCTGCTCTTAGAAACAAAATACATTTTACATTTCAGCAGATAGTACTGCTTTAAAAATCATTTATTTCATACTCACCTCCTCCTCCTTATATTTCTTCACAGCTTTAAATGATCCTTAAATTTTATTCTTTAAGCTGCATTAGAATTAATGTAGAATATAATGAAAACATAAGATGTAAAGTGATGAAACACAGTCTTCTTTTATCTGTTTTATTTAATAAAAGACTGAGAAGCTGTGCAATCTAATGCTGAAAATGAAAAGAAAGAAAAAAAAACAGCATTCTTGTGCTATTACATTATACTGCATTAAATTCAATTTCCCCAAATTATCGCATACGTTCATTTGTGTTTGACAAGTCACAAGCATTTTTATAAGCTTTCTCATTTATGGTTCATTTTTCTTTCAAACCAAGCAGCTGTCAGTAATCAAAAAGTAAGTGAGTTTGGTTCACAGATCATTTAGAATCTTGACTATTACCAGACTCTGAAGATATCACTTAATAAAATATATCAGCACGGAACAAGAAGGCTTGATGAAATGTGCCTGGTTAAAAATAATGTGCTTATTTTTACCTAAAGGTTCTTACCTCTGTGACCTTGCTTGTGACCCTGGCACATGTAAGTTATAGCGCTGGCCCTTTATTCTCAAAGACAGCAGGGTCTTTAACAATTCATTTATCATTCTTTTGTAACATGCTGTATAATTTTCATGTGAGCATGCATACAATGAAAGTATGTTGATACATCAAACAATATTTAATATGTTTACCTATTTTTATAGTGTAACACAAAATATATATTTAATCAAAATGAATTTAGGCTCACAAACATAAATTCAATCAACAAATGTGCAATATATTGCAATGATGATTGTATTGTGCTTCTTAGGACTAAACAGTCTAACAAATAAAAATATGGGAGCTAAATTGTTGGTGTACCTTAGATTGGCATCAAAATGATTTTCAGTATGAGACTATTTTTCACATACAAATTGTTGATTTTACAAAAGATGACCTCATTGTCATTGCATGTCCCTGAAATAGCTCATCGTGAGTCAGAAAATCTATTAACTACGAATGAAAATGTGTGTGTATCATATTTACTTTTTCAAAAACTTAAAAAAACTGACAATGTAATTTATTACAATATATTATTTTAAAGTCTTCTATGCATTTAATAACTCCGGCATATATGATGAACATACGTTAATGAAAACCAATATTGTCTTGAAAGGAAATCAGCTATGTAGTCTGATAGCTTGAAAGCTTGGTGCTTGTTTGCGTGTGTGTGTGTGTGTGTGTGTGTGTGTGTGTGTGTGTGTGTGTGTGTGTGTGTGTGTGTGTGTGTGTGTGTGTGTGTGTGTGTGTGTGTGTGTGTGTGTGTGTGTGTGTGTGTGACTTCCTCACTCTATTTTTCTATTTATATCTACACATATTTATATCTGCAAAAATGAATTCATGAATACATTTGTAATCATTTCCCAGAAAAATAAATAAGTCCTCTGTTACTCACCTTAAAAGTCTGCCATGTCTTCTGCACATTCAGAACTACATCCCTGAAACAAAAAATGAGTTCTCGCTACTCACATGCTAAGCAATATCTCTACACTGTTGAAAGCATTTTGTTCAGTAATATCTTTATATGACAAATTTCTTTCTATCACATTATAAAATGAAAAGGCCCTGTTAAATACAACCCACACAAACAGCTTCACTTGTACGACAGAACATGTATGGATCTGGTATGTGACTTAAAACCATTTAATGCTGCAAAGGCTTCTCGAGCCTTTATTTCATATGAATAGTAAGAGAATCCAAACAATGAATGAAGGACTTCATAACTGTGACTGTATATAATAAAGCAGTACTACAAAAAGGTATAGTACAAAATGGTGTCAAGGTACCAAGGCCTTCCACTTTCTTTTTTATTGCAGTACCCATAACTTCTGAAATTATATGATACACGTGGTTTATGCACAAAAACAACTAAGTCATAAACAATAACTCAGAGCCCCCAGGATGTGTGTTATAATACAATGTCTTTCATATTAGTGGAGAATTTGCAGTTTTAGCATAGGTTCACTGTTTTCTGGAAGAGTCCTGTGGTAGCCTTCATTCAGAGAATGTGAAGTAAGGTGTTGTAATGCTTGAATATATGAAGAGAACAAATATTAATGAATGAATGCTGATACCTCATTTTCTAAATGTGCTTATTGAGAAATGAGCCTTAGCCTGTGCAGTATCTCCAGTGTAATTATATCCTTACAGCTCCTCCTTATCAAACCCTGCCCTTTTGGCTCTGATTGGCATACCACCACACCCCTAACAAAGTGTTCTACCAAAGGAAATTTACCAGTTCTTTGCAGTGTCCTTAGTACTGTCATTGTCACTTGAATTCCAATAGTATGACCATTTTGAATGATGTGCTAAATGTTTATTTGGCATAATAGTATTCCAATTTGATTAGTGTACTACAGCTCATGTGTCTACTACCTGTATGACTAATTGTTTATTACAGGTTCAGATGAATAAACTGGACACTTTGTGGTTGTTGATTCCTAAAATTCCATCAGCCATAGCCTAACTCTCAAAGATAACCTCATACCTAATACCTCATCTCTAAAAGTTCACTGACCTACATAAGGTATGTCATAATAACCAGTCCTGAACATAGTACCTTCCCATGACTGATGCACAGTTGTACCTACTAACTCTGTAGTGGTAAAATTACTATATACTACCCACAGCTATATTCTCCAGTCTATACCAAATAGTGCTAGGAGTATGTATACAACTCTTGTGACCTAGTGCATAACAGAATGCTGTTCCTCACATTTGTGTCTTAGACCTCTCTTTCTTCCTTGCAATGTAATCTATCCCAGGAATGTTCTGTAGAATGAAGAATGTTGTGTTTAGAACCAAGAACTGTGTTAATAACTAGCAGTAAACACTGTAACACCTAGATTGTGTACCCTAAATCTGTGTATGTTTAAAAAAATGTCATTCTGTTTCTCCTTGTCTGGAATCAATTATTTTATTTTTTAAAATTATCTTATTGTCTAAAATTGTTCTCTTGGAGCTTTTCTCCCTGGGCCTCCACTGAAAATGGAGTTGTATCCAGTTGGATTATCCCAGTCAACAAATGTAAAATAAATAAATAAAATAAATAAATAACTTTATTTCAACCTCAGTCACAAAGTAATAGAGCCCAACTATTTCTTAGACCCAGAAACTCTCTATCATACATTGAACATGCCTTCTCTGTTCTGGCTCTTAATTTATGGGACACACTACCACTCAAATTCAGTTACATAACCACATATGGAAAACTCTGAACTAAAAACACAGCAATGTCAAGGCAAGCCTCTGGACACAAAGTTTAGTGCTTTCATTGTACTTTAATCAGGAGAGAGCTTCATCATAAAATGTAAAATGTAGAGCCATCTCAAGAATTTAAAAAGACTGCACACTAATCATGTGATCAATACAGCCAATGAAAGATAAAATTGATATTGTCCCAAACATGACAAATTCCTTTGAAAATTTAAAATGATTGGACTGAAAGGCAACTGCAATTTATTAAAAGCATATAACCACATATGGTTCATTCAGAGGTGAACTCCTCACCCACCTAATACAAATGATCACTTCTACATGCTTCAATAACCCAAAAAATGCATAACCAAACCAAAGCGCACATTCTTCTAATATGCTTAACCCCATCTACTCACAACTATTAATTCCACAATGACTGCACTAATTTCCCAGTTCCCAATCACACAACTAACCCATCACCCCCTCTTTTCATCACCTTCTCAAACAAACCTAGCTTAAGCATCTATAAATATTAACAACCCACCCTTAACAAGTAACACTCTCTAACTAACCCTGATACTCATGTTATGCAAATATATGCATATAGTTATTGTGACTTACTATTTTTTGATCAAATATTTTTACTGAAGTAAGAAAATGATAATTTTAACAATAAAATGGACATCATGGATACAATGTTTGAACATAAAAGAACAATGAAAAAGACACACAGCAACTATATACACTATTTTACAGAGGCCCAAAATTGATAAATGTGTAAAACAATAGTAACAATTTGCATAATAAACATCAGATAATTCAGAAAGACTTAGAGTCTATACGAAGTTTCAATGAGAAAAGAAACCTTTATCCAAGGATTATTAAAAAAATGTCTCACATTTATTCTCACTTATTTTGTTTTGATTTCACTGGAAATCACTTCTTCAAAGAGAGTCAGAAAATCTTCCATAGTCGGAGAGGTGGTGAACTTCCATTTTCTTGTTATACACTTTCTAGCAACCACTGGTATTGTCCATAAGAGCTATAAGTTGACATTGCTCATTATAAAACCTTGATTTACATTAAAGAATATTATTGATTTAATTAGAGTAAAATTATCTGTAAATAATGCTTAAAAAACTTCAATATTATCCCAAAACTGTTTCAAACAGGCACATTCATAAAAAATGTGAATTCAATCTGCTTTACACGGGGAACAACATCTTCCACAAATAATGTTCTCAGAAGTTAAAAGGGTTCTATGCAGGAACTTCCACATACAAATACTCCAATACTGTCCCCAGGAGGTCAATTTTATAGAAGATAATAATTTGGATTTCTTGTGTGAAGTATAATTATGAGAAAAACCCTTACTTATTGAGTTCTAATGTTTATTTGTTAGTGTAGTTTTATATCCTATTAGTATACCATACAATTTAGAAATTATATTGTTAAAGTTAAAATTATTGTACAATAATTCAAATATATGACAAATTAAAGGTAGTTGATCTTTACAGGAAGAGTTACTAATAATTTTACTTAGATTCTTTGAATAATTCACTATACTTTGCAATAGTAACCAGTCGTGTCTGTAGATTAAATTCCTTAATAATGTGTTTCACAGTTAAAACTTCTGTCTCTTATGCAGTGGTGCCAGCTTATAGATTTATTGTTCTCCCATTCATTGAAAAGTTTAAAGTGTAACTTATCTGGAAAGCTTTTTGTAATTTTGAAGGGAACAAGTAAAATCAAACCAAATTTTAATATCTGCATTAGAGTTTTATTATCTTTCTGAAGTTATTAAAGGTGTTGTTTATGATATTAGACTTTGTAGGCTTTGTGACATTGTATTGTATGGACTGGCAAATAAAATACCAAAGTTTATTAGAAGATTCACTAATAAAAATTTTTTATAATAGTGTATTTTCATTTAAAAATATAGATAAGTATAAAGATTTCGAATTAGAAGTATTATTTGGATCTACCCAGCTTATAATGTCATTAAGCAATGAGGCTCTTATGTAAGTTTCTATATCTGGGAATTTCTATTATAATACCATCTGTGCCAGGGGTTTTATTAGGTTTAAAATATTTAATTTTATCTTTTATTTCATTTTTCATTTAGAGATATTTGTTTTTCCAAGTTTGCTTTAAGTTCATCAGGGATTCTCTCTCTAATTTTATTACAGCCAACTCCTCATCTAGGTTATTACAACTTAAATTATCAGAATTATAATGATTTGTGTAATGAAATCTGAAATCATCTAATATATCTCTTATATCAGATACTGCCTTATTGGAAGATACATATAATTTTGATGATATTATTTGATTTAGAGTGAATCTTGGCTCTAACTGCATGTGCTTTGGAGTTAGTGCAGATGAATTTAATTTCATTTTCTCTAGAGCTAACTTTGCTCTGTGCACCAAAATATTTGAGCACTTTTTATTCAGTTTATCTAATTATTTTTTTATTAACTGGTGATAAGTGTGTTGTTTTTGATTTAAGAGTTGAAATTAGGTTTTGCAGAATTTACATCTCAGATTTCTTTAATTTATTATTGTACCAGTTGACAGTTCTACCACAAATAAAGGCCTTTAAAGTATCCCATATCATTATTACATTAGTATCCAAACTAGTGTTTTCTTCTTGAAAGTATTTTAATTACACTAATAACCAAGGTTTGAAATCTTTAATTTGGATGATATATGCAGGGATTCTAGGTATATAAATTAATTTAGTAATATCTAGCTGTATTTCAAGTTTGAGACTATCATGATTGGAAATTGGGCAAGGAAAATTAAAGTTTTAGCTTTAAATCATTAGAGACTAATATTCTATCAATCCTAGTTTGGGTTTTGAACCTGTTATCAATATAAGAAAATTTCAGAGACTGATTATGTTTAGAGTTAAAAGTATCATATAAATCAGTATAGATTGACTAGTGACCAAATTCTATTGTTAAGCTTAATAATATGCTCAGCCACATCTCCAGTAGAGTTATGGTCAGCTACCCAGACCACCTTTAATACAATAGAAAACTGGCTTTCTGAACATCGTCTGATCCTAAATCCCAAAAAAACTAAAATGCTGTTATTTTCACCAACACGTAGGTCTACCACTTTCACCTTTACCATAAAATCAAATGATGGCACAATAATCTTCCCTGACCCATCTACAAAACTATTAGGTGTCATCATAGACAATAATCTCAAATTTGACCTACATATTAACCAAACTATCAAAACCATCAATAAAAAACTAGGGTCACTTTACAGAATAAAAGCCTTCCTAACCCCTCCAGCTAAAATTACCATAGCTCGCTCTCACCTTCTTTCAACCCTTCTGTATGCATCCCCTCTACTCTTGAATTTGAACAAGACTGTCCTTAACAAACTCTCAATTTGCTACAACCACATTGCCAGGTTTGCAACTGGGCTGCCTTTTAGGACACATCATTGCATCAATCTAAATCAGCTTGGTTGGCTTGAACTACCTAGCCTAATCCAGTATAACCAACTGATTATGGCCTATAAAATCCTCTATAATCTGGACAATACTCCTGCACTTAAAAATATTATCACCCCCTATAACAATCCTAGACCGCTTCGATCCTCTAACAACTGGAACTGAAGTCATCTTGTGCTTATGTCTATATGTTACTAATATGTTCACTTGCCTGCACCTCTAGGCAACAGAATGCATAACCAATTGTTTATATATCTTATGTGTATAATATTTACCTTTGCCTGTATATGATATGCACCTTCTTTGTATATGATATGTACCTTTCATTACTTCTGGAGCTTTTCTCCCCGGGCCTCTACTGAAAAAGGACATGTATCCAGATAGACTAGCCCGGTCAACAAATGTAAACTAAAAAAATAAAAAAATAAACTACTAATTCAGACTAGCAAAATTAATAACACAGCCGGTGATTCTCTCTTTGCAAACTCTGTAAGTAGATCCTGGAACTCTCTTCCAGCTGATATTACCTTACTTTCCACCTTAGGTCAATTTAAAACTAGACTCAGACAACATTTGTCACTTAACTGGCTATGTCAATGTATCAAGCCTGGCTAACTCGAATGTGTAAAAATCTGTTAACCAGTTTATTGTGTAATTTAATTTAATCCTGACTTGTGCTCAGGACTAACTTTAACCTGTGGAACTTGTTTAACTTGCTTACTTATGTAATCTCTGTAAATAGTCTGTTTGTAATATGTAATGCTGGTATTATGTAATGCTGTATCTGCTTACCCTTGGAGCTTTTCTCTCCGGGCCTCCACTGAAAATGGACATGCATCCAGCCGGACTATCTCGGTCAACAAATGTAAAATAAAATAAATAAAAAAATAAAAAATAATGATGATGGTTAATTGTCCCTCAGGATCATCATGTTTATATAAAATTTGAGGGTGAATAACACTTCGTTTCCAGAGAAACATGACACCTCTCTCTTTAGATTTAAATGAAGAATGGGCTAGTATTGTGTAATTATGGGGGTTCCAGACATTCTATTAAGCTGATTTAAATTGAGTTTCTTGTAGGAATACTATTTGGGGTTTATTAACATTTAAATACCTTAATAAACTAGATATTTTCCTTGATTATTGAGTTGTGACTTGCTTTCTTGAATCACTCTGCAATGTACTTTAGTGTGTATATGTAAGCCATATTTTCTATTGTCTATATAAATACATTTAAATAAATTTTATAATAATTCATAATTTTTTCAGAAACCTGTAGTTGCTGCTCATAGGTTCATAGGTGTGTACTAAGCTAATGGCCCTGGAGCCTTTATAAGACTAACCAATAGGATTACCCTGGCATCATGCTACCCGACCTTATTTTCTTCTATTGATTGTGGTTATGAGGTTGAAGTCTTTGGAGCATATAGAGTGGAGGGATTGGGATTTCTTTAGATGGAGCCTTTAGAAGCCTAGCCTATAGGATTACCCTGGCATTGTCCCACCTGACCTTAGTTCCCAGTGGCTCTGTCGAGTAGAGCCACTGGAGTGATCCCCAGGGTGAATTTTCTATTTACTATCCACTCATTATGACTTCTCTTGAAGAGAGCCAGTGAGGCACTCCGCTTCACATGTATGGGAAGCCTATTCCATAGCATGGGCAGTTTCTGGGTTATGATCCTGTCCCTCCAGCTTGTTCTATTGATTGTGGTTATGAGGCTGAGGTCTCTGAAGCATATAGTGTGGAGGGATTGGGATGTCTTTAGATGTAGTATTTCTAACAGAGCTGGGTCAGACATGGCTTTGTAAGTCAAGCAGAGATCGCCTCTGAGTAGGCAATATGAGACAGAGAATAATTGGAGTTTTTTAAGTCTGTCCATATAAGACAAGTGTTTAAAGTCTAGGATCCTATTTGTAGGGTACTTATGTGGCCTCTCCAGTTGTTGTAGGTGTCTAGTGTGGTACATGCCCAATGAGTCATTGTATTCAATGATTGGCCTAATGAGGGAAGAGTAGAGGGAGAAAATGACCTCTTTCTTCCTGGATGCAAAAGCTTAGTAATGAGATGTGCCACAAAGAAGGACTTCCTGACCACAGTGGCAATGTGGGGGTCAAAAGAGAGGTTGCGGTCAACCTGTGTTCCCAGATCTCTTATGACGTGTTCTGTGTTCAGTGTACTACCATCGATGTGGCAATTCATGGGAACTGGGTTTTTCCCAAAGGGGATGATGACACATTTTTTGGCATTGAGCTTAAGGCCATGGTTCTGACGCCAGTCATTGATCTCAGTGAGGCCTTTCTGTAGGATGTCAGCATCACTTGGGGAGTTAATTATGGCTCCCAACATGCAATCATCTGAGAACTTTGTCATCCAGAGTCCCTTCATGTTGGCCTGGACTTCAGAGAAGTAGATACCAAACAGTAGATGACCCCAGACCAAACCCTGTGGGACTCCACTTGTGACTGGTTGGTAGTGTGAATTGGAATCAGCTACTTTAACATTGTGGGGTCTATCTGTGAGCCAGTTTGCAACCCACCTAGTGATATAGGTGTTGATGCCTAGCTTAGTGAGTTTTTCTATGATTTCTGAGTGGGGGAATGGTATCAAAGGCCTTGGTCAGATCAATGTTGGCTGTATGAACCACCTTGCCTTCATCCACAGCTCTGGGGACTAACTCAAAGATGTCAACCAGGTTGAGCAGCCATGATCTACCCTTCACAAAACCAAACTGTGTGGAATGCAGAGTTTGGAGATTCCCTATATCCTTGTTTATTAGGTCCACAATGATGCGTTCTATAGCTTTGCATATCAGACTTGTCAGGCTAATTGGGCAATATTCGGCACAATCTGACCAAACAGGAACAGCAAGCTTTAAACGAACTCAGTTCCAATCACAATATAGTCATTCTACCAGCTGACAAGGGCGGTGGTATTGTAGTAATGGATTGGGAGATGTATCAGGCTACATAAACCTCTATCTGATGCCCGTTTTTACATAAACATGGTGGTGAATCCCACACCCAATTTCAAAAAACATATTGATACACTTCTTGATCTAGCTATGGAGGAGGGCATCATTAACCAACATACATGTAAACAACTTAAGGTCTCAGACCCGATTCCCCAATACTTATATTTACTCCCCAAGATACACAAACATCCCACATGTCCACCAGGTAGACTGATTGTATCTGGTAAGGGGTCTCTTACTGAACCATTATCAGCTTTCCTGACATACTACTTAAAACCATTACTACCCTTGGTTAGGTCCAGACTCAAAGACACCACGGAATTTTTGAATATCATCCGGGATACACAATTGGAACCAGACTGGTTTCTCTGCACACTGGATGTAACCTCCCTCTACACTAGCATAGCACATGGTGCTGGATTACAGGCCACCGAATATTGGTTCGAGAAATCCCAATTATACACTCCTGGCTTCAATAATTTTTTACTCAAACTAACAGAATATATTTTAACCAAAAACATTTTCTACTTTGATGGCCAGTCCTATTGACAAGTTAGAGGCACAGCCATGGGAGCATCCTTTGCTCCCATTTATGCTGACTTATTCATGGGGTTTTTTTGAAGAGGAGTTTATTTATGACACCAACAATAACTCCTTCTTAGTTGAGTTAGATATTTGGAGACATTACCTGGATGATTGTTGGATGGTATGGCGGGGTGATGCGACACTGGTACATGAATTTGTTACATATCTCAATAGCAACAGATGTTGTTTTTATTTCACTTTAAACATTGAATACCAATAAATAATCTATTTGGATGTCATTGTTACTCGACAAGAAGACCACACGTTGGAAACTCGGGTACACAGGAAATTTCCAAAATACAACACTTTACATCATGCCTCCAGTCACCACCCCTGCCATATCATCAACAACATCCCAAAGTCCCAATTTTTACATACTAAGCGTAGATGCTCTTTGGAACAATCTCACCAGGTGTGTCAACAAGACCTAACAAACAGGCTGATAACTATAGGTTATAACAAAGATCGCATTACCCAAACTGCAACCCAAGTCAATCGTATGCAGAGATCACAACTTTTGGAATATCAACATGGTACCAATGGACACAACACACAGACATCCCAACCTATCAGACTAGTCACCACATTTGGAAGTAATACCTCAAGATTTAGGGACATCATTAATAATCATTGGGATATTCTACGGGCACATGAACATTTAAATGGGATATTACAAGACAGATGTGCTTTTTCCTACCGCAGAGGTAGAACCATCAACTCACATCTTATCCACTACAAATGTTATAACCCACCCATCCCAATGCATAAAACACTATTTTGTGACCCTTTGGTAGGCTGTGTTCCTTGTGGTCACTGCAGTGCATGTACACACATCTCTAAAAGCAAAGAATTTACCAGTTGTAACACTTCCAAAGTATATGAGATCAGAACTTTTGGTAACTGCAGCAGTGACTGGTTAATTTATTTAGCTACTTGCACGTGTTCATCTTTTTATGTGGGACAAACATCCAAACCTTTTAGACACCGCATAAGTGAACACCTAAGTGAGATCAGAAATAAAAGAGTTTCTAATGCCCTTTACAAACACATCATCACACATCAAACTGCAAAATTCAAGTTTATCATAATAGATAAAATTAAAATGCATAGAACTTCCAAAGCAGGTTGGCATGATATATTAAATAATATGGAGTCCTCTTGGATCTCCAGGCTGGGAGCTTTATTCAGACCTGATCTTAATGAGTTAGGTTAAATTTTGTTTTGGGGGCTCTGCCTTTCATTTATTTGGTTTGTATGTATCTCTTTAAATTTTGTGATCTATAAGCAGACACTAGGATGTGCTCTAATTGAATTTTCTATTGCACTGAAGAAGGCTTGTTTCTCAGCCGAAACCGGTTTGCATGATGGAGTTGCCACAATAAAGCCTATTTATTTTATCTTCCTTTGTGCTGGATTGCTTTTAGATGTACAATATAATTGGGCAATAGCTCCCAGGGTCTGTAGTTGCTCATCCTTTGTGGAGAGGGATGACTGTAGCAGTGCGCCATTCGGTAGGGACAAAGCTTGAGGTGAGGCTGTAATTGAACAGTGCACACAGGTGAGGTGCCAGTTCACTCTGTAGTTCATGTAGAACACAGCCAGGGATATTGTCAGGTCCCATAGAAGCTGTATTCTTGACCTTGGACAGTGCTGTTTTAACCTGTACAGCAGGTCCTATTGTGCAACAGCTCCGAGCAAATCTTGGTATTGCCATGGAGATTCTTTACATAACTATAGAAGGTCTTGTGGTTTTCTTTACTTGTCTGCTGCAATTCTGTTTTCATAGCTAGAGGATTTGATGAGGGATATCAACTTTTTAGTTTGTCCAGCCTTGGAAATTAACCTTATTTCCCATCAGTTTCCTCCTTCTGTTGTAGAGTTTGTTTATGACAGGGCACCACCAGATTCACTTCCTTTTTTTGTAGGCGAGTGTATTGGTTCTATTGGGTATGGCGTGATCCATGCATTTGTGTACGTGTTCATACAGGGCATTTGTATGTGATTCGACAGTCATGCAGCTGTTCTACAATTGCATGGGTGCCGTGAAGTTAGCCACCTCTGTTTTTAGGAGTCCAAAGTTAGCTTTAGAGAAGTTTTTCATGGTGGTTACCTTTGGGGGGGGGGGGGTGGATTTCCAAGGTGATTAGTTTCTGGTCGGATCTAACCAGGGAGAAGTTGACTATTGGTATAGAGAAATGGTGACCCATGTTAGCAATAACAAGGGCAAAGATGTTGCTACCTCTAGTGAGGGTAAGAGCAAGCTGGTCCAGTTCATTGAAATTAATGAATTCCATTAAACGTTGGGCAAATGTATTGGTACATAAGTAGTTTTCCCAATTAATGGAGGGGTTGTTGAAGTCGCCTAGTATAAGAGTGTTAGGTTGGAACCTAATATTCTCCAGGGTGCTTAGGAACATGGAGTATGAGTCTTGGGTCATGGTTGGGGACCTATAGCAGACTATGGCCTGAATTGCTGTCTTACCCAATGTTAACTACTCCTGAAGTATCTATGATGCATTATGTTGGGCTACCAGTCTGGAGGTGTACGCATCCTTTATGAATATGGAAATACCACCACCTTTGGAGCTTCAGTTCAAATTCTGGGGTCAAAAGGTGTAGAATGAGTCATAGCCTGGTAGTGCAGGGGTGCTTTCTGCTGCCTTGAACTAGGTCTCTGTTACAGCACAAATGCCGATATTCTCCATTTTAAGGAGTGATTTGAGCGAGTGCATTTTGAGATTTAGACTTCTAGCACTGAGCAGCATGATCACCAGATTACATTTGTTTGTAGCTGTTACAGTGGTGATTTGGTCTTTAGAACAACACCAAAAAAGGCACTATAGGGGTGGTAGGAGCCTTGGCCAGTATCCAGAAGCCCATGGGTGACAGATGCAGGCCATATCTGGCAAAGGATCGAGGTCTGTCAATCATGTCATCCCAAACAGGCAGATACTGGATCCCCTTAGAATGACACCACAAACTTAGCCAGTTGTTGAAATAAATCATTTTCTGCTTGTACTGCAGTATCATTCTGGGTGATGGTAGGAGGCTGCTCAGGGCTAGGGTCATACCCACCTGGGCTACATAATCCAAGAGCTCCTCCATGTCTCTTTTCATGTAGTCCAGGGAGATACATCTCAGGTCATTCCCACTCACATGTACATTGACAGTCATATTTCTACCTGTTGTTTAGGGACCTGAGTGTGTGTGTTATGTGGTGGATCCTGGCACCTGACAGGCAGCTGACTGTTACTTTATCGTTATTCAACCTAGTGAGTGGGACATCAGTGTGCCTCACTATCGAGTCACCTATGACTACTGTGTTGGGCACAGAGTTTTGCCTTAGGGGCTTTGGATGAGTGGTACACTGTTACTGTTTAGGAGAGTTATGTGTCTTGTGATTAGTGTTGTGTTGTGGTGGTCAAGTGCATTTCTGCCTTGGAGGTCTCTGCTCTTTCGGTAGATTTTTATTGTGAGCCTCTGCAAAGGTGAGTGTGGTTTGTGTTTTTATGTGAAGGCAGTGCTGGTGTATATTCTGGAGGGCTATGTGTTCCATGTGGTGTGGTGCAAGTGTTTACTTTTTCCTCTTGACCAGCTATTCTGGTCTTGGCTGGAGAATGCGTGGCTTCCAGTTTGGATATAAAAGTGCATCTCTCGCAAGTCTGAATGTTGGGAGGTAAGAAGAGAGGGTTCTCAGTGTACATGAGGCAGTTACTACATTGCCTCAGTATGCCCAATCTCACCAGGTTAATAGGAGAAAGCACAGGCAACTGACCTTTAGACATGCCTGGAGGGGGTGGAATTAATAATAAATACTGGAGCTCTTTCCTTGTAGAACGTTTAGTGCTGGTAGCACTTTTGTGTGCTACAATAATTGCTACAAGAAGTTTGGTAAAGTGCTAGATTAATAAGCTAGTAAAAGTGCAGGAGAGGAGAGAACTAGCAGATCTAAGGCAAAAATGAAAAGCAGACATTTTGCCACTGCTCAGAAGCTTACAAACAGTCCTGGATACAGCAAATCTGTATCTGGACTACACTACTTCCAGGAAAGGCAGGAAACATTTTTTTTAGTAGAAAGTGAAGAGAGATAATTCAATATTCAGAAGCTAAAGGGGTGGGCCTTTGCTAAGTTGTAATGTGACTGGTGGGGAGTGTCCACTATCAACTTTATACCAGAGGTTGGCAACTCAAAGCCAACAAGACTAAAGACCACCACAAGAATAGGCGGGGTGGGTGGGAAAAAAAAACACTTGTACAGATTACAGAGATATTAAATCAAAAGTGCAGAAGATAATTGAGAATAAACACTTATCTTTTCCCAATATCACAGTAGGCAGTAGGTCAGTCTCTCTGCAGCTTAGAACAGCTTCAGCAAAGAGGTATATATGTCATCATGTCATCATTACTGGGAAAAGAACAGCCCTTTACACAAGTGAGGAAATATGGTTATGTAAAATATTATTGAACCATATAACTCTCTCAAAACACCCAAATCCTGTACTACTAAAAGACATGATTTTATGTCTGACAGAATTAACATGGATACTCAGAAACCTGAAGAAAATTAAACAGAGGCTGTACCCTCCTTCTAATCAGATACCATGCACTGATGTAAATTATATTTTCTCAAGATCGAGTTTTGGAATACAGCAACTAACACACTACATTCACATTTCAAAAAGCACACGAATGTCCCTTAATGTTTCAGAATGCCACCTACTGATGCTTTTGAGTTTCAGGGCTCCATTACAGACTTCTGACATGATACAAAATATGCAAATAGGCCTAAAGTTAAAAATGTCTTGTGAGTTCAACTCTATTCACTTTATACTACTAAATACCGTTCATGCAAGATTTGAAATCATGAGATAAAATGCACCTGTTCATCTGCATCATAAATGAAAGGCAAAATAACAACAGTTTTGGCAGCTGTAGTGATTAACCTTTCCAGCACAAATTGGCAAAAAGTACATTGTGTGATTTAGCAAGCAGTTTCTAAATAATCAAAATGGAAAGGTATAATGTAACTGAGCAATAGTGTCAAAAATCTTAGCAGAATATCTTATAAGGAAAGGTTTCCTGATAGAAACAAGGAGACAAACATGCTAAGTATATATTATGAACACTCAGAGAAAAGAAGAGGGTGCAATATGTCTCAAAATCTTGAACGAGAAGACGATTGAAATAATCAATAATTTATAGGTCTCAACCTGCTAAGAGGCCAGTGTGAAACACATGCATTAGCAATGTGTGGTAATGTCAAACCTGCCATGGTCCTTCCATCAAAATATGCATTCTGTAGGCATGTACTAATGTCCACACACACACACACACGCACACACACACACACACACACACACACACACACACACACACACACACACACACACACACACACACTATTGACTTTACTGTTGGTGTGATTTTTGTATCTCTTCATTGACTGAATCACAATAAAACATTGTACACATTCAGTTAAGTGACTACAATTGCTGGGCAAATATAGTTATACTCAATAATGCAAAGGGACCCATCTCACACACACACACACACACACACACACACACACACACACACACACACACACAGGGAAAATGACACTATCTGTAAATGCTGTCCTTCACGTGCAATATTGGACAAAGAAGCCATCTGTCTGATTTCATATTTGATCAAGAATTTCTGAAATTGTCATAGCACTCAACAAAAGAATGACAGATTTTAAGTAAATCCTAGCAAAATATGTAATATAAATATAACCTAATCATACATTTGATTTTTGCAATTCACATATCGTGTACAACGCCGCATGTGGGATGTACCTTACAAGACACATGCAACAGCTGGAAAGACCACAGAAGTACCTCACCAAGAGGATCACTGGCCTCAAACAGATGCCCTATGCAGCATGACTGAAGAAACTCCAGCTGTACTCGGTTGCATACCACCTACTCAGAGGTGATCACTGCCTGACATACAAGGCCATGTCCAACCCAGAATTGATGGACATGCTCCACCTAAAGAAAACCTTATCCCCTCAAGCCACATGCTCTAGGGATCTAAACCTCACCACAACAATAAATAGGACATGCTGGAGGGATAGATTCCTGTCCCAGAGACTTCCCATGCTTTGGGACAAGATTCCAATCTACATTAGGCAGAACTCCTCGCTAACACTCTTCAAGAGAAACCTTGATGAGTGGATGGGAAACACAAAGTTTACCCGGGGATCACTTCAGTGGCTCTGCTGGACAGAGGCACAGGGAACTAATCTAAAGGGGCAACGAATGTCAACACATCCTGGCTAGGCTTATAAATGCCTTCCAGCAGATAGCCTAGTACCTACCTATGAACCTATAAGAAGATACAAATCACAGGTATAAAACAAAAATGGACATATTAATCAAACATTCTGATATCATTCAGTGCATGGCAAGAACAAAAATCCGTACGTGGTGAGTATTCATTAAGCCTACACTAAGTGTACATTGTTCTGAGTGAACTGACAACACAAGCATAATGAATACTTTCTGTGATGTCCCCACTCTTGGCTAGTAATCATGGAATCTGAATCTTCACCACTGATACTAAACAGGGACATTCACTTGGAACAAAAATGGAAACACTCAGTATTTCCAGATGCAGCTGTCTGCATCAAGCACAATTTCCCTTAAGAGCACAGAGGAACACACTCAGTCTGGGGTCTGAAATTCTCTATCTGTCTCCCTCCAGATCCCCACTAAGACTCCCCACTGGCACAGCCATAGAGTTGAGACCACAGCCGAGTGTCCAAGACATTTAATATTAATACAAATGGTAATGTTGACCAAATAGCAAGGCTTTCAATAGTGGTTGCAGTATCACCAAACAAATATAAGTACCCTCAAACATTAAAATATTCTCTAAAGGACCAGCCACAATGAAAAAATTAAATATATTTAATAATAAATAATAAAAGAACATGAGTATACTAAATATCTATTTACAATAAACACAAGAGTTTCAGCCACAGGAAATATCAAAATAATGTAGATGAATAGATTCACACAGATACAGAAAAATAGTACTTACCTATTCTCACTATATTTTCCTGACTGATCCAAATAATTACCATTCCCTTGTCACTTACTAAAGCAAATCAAGATGAAGTATGTGAGGGGTCCTTCTCTGTCAATTTCCAAAAACAGACTGCCATGAGACTTCAGTCTCACCTATAAATAAAATATAATTTTTTACTGATGGAATACAGAATGACATCACATACATCTGGTCATCTGACTTCTAGTTCCCTTGCTACCCCCTTGGTTAGAATCTGTCAGGATTTAGCACATCTGTGTCAACAATACACACAAAGAAACTTGTTAAGATCTGCTGCAGCTCCTGGAAGTTATAAAACAATTTTAAACCTCCACCTTTCCTAGGTTGCAATTAGTTCACCCCAAAGACAATGCAGATAGCTTTCTAGTACAGACTTTTTGTCTCTGGCTGCACTGACAGCTGTACGATACAATCTTTATGGCTTAAGCCAGGAAATTTAATTTCAAACTATTTTCAAAGTTATGTGGATTGAGAGTAACCTCTTCTCTTCCAGTATCTTATGTTAACGTATATATTTAATTCAGCTACAATAGAGTTAGGACCCATTGTTAGTACATTTTTAACACAGTCAAATTTACAAATGCATTTTCAACACAAACATCTCTTCAAATCAGTTTGACATAAAAATGACATATAATACTTTACAAAATTCCAGCTAGCTGTGCTGGTATATGTTACACATCCACTGCCCTACTTCTCCTGGCATAGCTGACAATTCCTCACATTGTCACATCTCTCCCTCTTTGAAGATTCTAACCACTTTTTCAAGTGACCCTTGAGAAACATTGCTTGAGAGGAATGGAACAGTCTGGAACTCCTTATCCCGTGCCGTGTCTTGAGAACCCAACTGCATTGGTATTTCTAACCATAACAAAGTGCTGCACTGTCATGTCATGTGCTTGCAACCCTAGGCTCAACCTTAGCAACTTGGCATTTTTTTGTCTGGCTCAATGTAGTCATACATCCCCCTCAGACTCATTCTTCCGCCTACTGCAAATACTTAGCGCAATGACCTCCCTGTAATGGTAAGTTTTCATTATGTTAACATGGTACAATTTATGCCCCTACCTCCTGCCTAGCAATTCTACCTTGTAGTTAATATCACCGACCTTCATTACCACTTTAAAGGACCCCTATCAAGCCACCTGCAGTTTATTGACAAGAATGAGAACCATAATCTGCTGCCCCACAGCATACTCTCTGGCTTGAACATTCCTGCCATACCAGACCCTTTTCTACTGTTGGGCTCCTGCCAGGTTCTGTTAGGCCATGCCCAAGAGCTCCCTAAGCCTTGTCCTGAGATTTAGGACATAAGCCACTACAGACTCCTTGTGTGATTCACACTCACCAACCCACTCATTATGAATCAGATCTAAAGGCCCCCTCACTCTTTGTCAATACAGCAACTCAAATGGTGAAAAATCTCTGGATTCCTGGTGTACCTCTCTGTATGCAAACTGAAGATGAGGCAAATATTTGTCCCACTCTCTCTTAAACTGGTCTGCAAATGCCCATAGCATGGTCTTTAGTGTAGAGTTTAACCTCTCCACAAGACCATTAGCTTGGGGATGGTAGGGGTGTTTTTAGGTGCTTCACCCCACAGCACTCCTACAGACAAGCCAGCTGGCCTGACGTGAAATTGATACCTCTGTCAGTCAGTATTTCTCTCAAACCTGCTCTTCTGAAATTCTCTAAACAAACATTTACCACCTTCTCTGCCTCAAAGAAGGACAAAACCACTGCCTCAGGGTATCTAGTAGCATATTATAATACCACCGGGATATACTTCTTCCCTATGTAACTTGCAGTACACAGAGGCCTCACAATATCCATAGCTACCCTCTAAAATGATTCCTCAATCACAGGCAACGGCATCAAAGGAGGTTTGATCTTGTTTCCTGCCTAGCCTACTTTTTTGGCACTGTTCACAGGTCCTGCATTACTTTGTTACATCCCTTGCAATTCTACGCCAATAAAAGTTCTGCACAATACATCTCTTGGTATGCTTATGCCCATAAGACCTGCAAAAGTAATGTCATAGGCTATTGCTAGAAGTGCCAGATGGTAGGCTTTAGGCACTACCCACTGCTGTATTACCTCACCCTCTAACACTCCTTCAGAGGTCCACTATTTATTATATAGTAACTATATAGTATAATACACTATATATAACACTATATAGTAACCATTTTTTGCAGTATACAGACTCCCCTTTTCCTTGAGAATCAGGTGCCTCCCTAGCTACCTCTCTTAAGCCTCTCAATGTAAGGTCCAACAGCTGAACCTGTCCCAACTCTATCTTTGTTACTCTTCCCGGCTCCTCTTCAACAGAAATTCTAGTACCCTCAGACAGTGGTGCCTCACTGTTAGCCTGGGTACTACCACTCACCTCTGCCCTTGCAGTCACCCTGTCCAAGAACACACCAGTACCTACCAGCAGCTGTGGTTCACTTTCAGGCTCTCTAGACTAAACGCTGTCAGGATTTAGCACATATGTGTCAATACTACACAGACAGAGAGCCTGGCTAAGATCTTCTGCAGCTCCTGAAAGTCATATAACAATTTCAAATCTCCACCCTTCCAGAGTAGCAATTAGTTCACCTCAAAAACAATGCAGAGAGCTTCCTAGTATAGACTGTTTGTCTCTGACTGCATTGACAACTGTAAGATACAATCTTTGTGGCCTAAGCCAGGTAATTTCATTTCAAACTATTTTCAAAGTTAGGCAATTTGAGATTAACCTCTTCTCTTCCAGTCTCCTCTGTTAACATATATATTTAATTCAGTTGCAATACAGTCTGGACCCAATGTTGGTACATTTCTAACATAAGAAGCTTTACAAATACATTTTTCAACACAGGTATCTGTACAAATCAGTTTGATATACAAATGACATATAATTCTTTACAAAACTCCAGCTAGCTGTGCTGGCATATGTTACACATCCACTTCCCTACTTCACCTGGCATAGCTTGCAATACCTCACATCATCACACCTTATTCCTCTTAATATTGTTTTTCCTACTGGTTTTCTAACAGCCTTAAATATTGAGAGGAATTCATAAAGGTTACCACAAAGTGTAGTCTACATGTACATTTATTGTAATCTTCCTGAGTGACAAGAAAGCACAAACAGTGTGGTAGGTATGCTCTTGAATACAGATTATGTACACTTAATGTAGGTGTTAATGAATCTGGCTTGCTATAGGATTCTATTAAAATGCAATGTTTCCATACATGTTGGTTAGGAAGGATATTGGCTGCTGTTATACAATGTCTGACATCGATATTCAACATATTTTTGTTACTTAATACATGGTATATTTCTCCTGTCTGATTTTATATGCAATTATTTTACCTGTTTATTTTAAGGTTATTAACTGGGTAGTACTGTCCAAGTATTAGTCTCAGTTACAGCTTATGCCACATGCCAAAGACAAAGTATATGACGTAACTATTTGATATTGGACTTTTCAGATGATTGACAATAATAGAAATGAATATACACTGAAGCAGAATATACATAAAAGAAAAAAAAAGACATGCATTTCTTTCAAGTAACTAGCAATAAAATGATTATTTGACATATTAATTGTATAGATATTATTGCTCAGTAATAACAATCAGTAATATCTCAAGTAAAAGTGTAGCATTTGTAGCACAGAAGTTAACATGTACAGTATGATTTTCAGTAGTAAAGCTCGAAAAAGTAGTTGTTTTAAAATCTTCCAGAAAAGTATTTGAGTTTTTGTGTAGCAGAATGTCTGCAGTAAATTGAATACACATTGGACATAATTTTTGTGATTGTTTAACTAATTGTTTTAATAATGCAACCCATCCAATTGTTATTGTAATAGGATAGATTAAAATGCAAGAAGAATAAAGTACACAATAACTGATGACGTGGGTGTGGTATATTGATGATTTACCCATGGTTGGTTTGGTTAAACAAAGCCAACCATGGGTAAATCTTCAACATACCATACCCAAGAGTCAGTTATTGCTATTGTACAATGATATTATTTAAGAAAAAAATTACTTAGTTTTCTTAAATAATGTCTTTGTATAATGGCAACGTGGTGTTCTTCCTCGCTGTTTCCCAATTCTGCTGCTTTGCTGATGTACTGCACATGAGTATGGGCCTTCCATTCCCACATTTATATAGTGTATCAGTGCTTTGGAAAGCAAGCAATGTAGATAGGAAGATCTCCTTCGCTTATTTATTTTATTTATTTATTTTGTTAGTTAGTTATATGTTTATTTTTTGAAAAGTAAAAAGAAGCTGTAACCTCTGGACAGTTTAGAAGTATGAGAGATGAGGAAAATACAATGAAATCGGGTATGCTTCTTTAGTTTTGCAGACTGTACCTGATTTTTCTTGTATTTTCTTTGCTCCTTTATGTAGCTCCCCACCTCTTATTTTTTTAAAGAGATTTTGTGGTGTAAACCTTGGCTCTAGATGATTGTCACTGTTGCAGTGACACCCCAATCTCATACGCAAAAATGGGAAAAGGTATAGAGTATGGATGGATTTGCATTGTCTAAAGGAAAAAAAGGCTGAAACTGAAATGCATGTTGTTATTTAGTGAGTCTGTTCCTCAGTGATTTTGTTGGAAAATTGTTATTTATTTATTGACATGTGTTGACCGGGAAAGGCCACTGGGTCAGGAACCCATTTTCAGTTTTAGCCCGGGAAGAAAAGCTCCAAAATTAATACAGTCAAATAAAAATATAGACACTTGACAAAAGTTTTTTAAAAGCGGAAGTATGCAAAAATTACCACAAATTTTATGAAGAATGAAGTTACTAAATAATGACACACATTTTAGTTTTAGGCTTTCTTTGCGTCAAACTAATGAGTCACAATCCACAAGACCCTTGTCCAGAAGAACACAGCTGCAAAAAGTCCTTAATGGTCAGTTATTGTACAATCTTCATTATAATAGAAAAAAAGCGTTTTCACCACAACTATGTTATGGCTTCATCAGAGGAATAAAACAACCGGGGAAACAACCCCAAAGAAATATTCAAAAATCAGGAAATTACATCTTGACAACTTCCTACCTGAAAATATATTATACTGAATTATTAACTTATGTGATAAATAAAATAAAAAAATGAATGAATGAAAGTTATTACAACACATTAACATCTATTGTAATTAAAACCGGTGCAGATGCACCCATAACATTAAAAAATTAATTCATAAAACTGAACTAGCAAGTAAAAAATGTATATATGTTCAATCTGCTAAAACTAGTAGTATAATAATCAGAAATCAGTAAGCAAAACAACGCTGTCTCGGACAAGAGGTACCTGCCTAAAACATACTATTTGATTATAAAATAAGTATCAGCTGCAAGCATTTTCCCTTAAAGCATGTCTTTCATCATGTTAAAACAAATAGTATTATTTAAATGTATTTTATAATGAATTCCATTTCATTTTCTGACATAGACCAAACATGACAAAACCTGTTTCTTTGCCACTAAGATATCAATAACTCATCCTTCATTGGCACCTGCATGCAGGCTATAATACTACAAGTATGACAGTAAAATTCTGTCATGCATGAATTATTATAACTCAGAATAAAGTGATGGCATGTTGTGGGTTTGTATTAATTAAACACAGTTTTTAAAATACTATTAATTTAAGTTCACCTATGTATATGTAAACAGTTTCCAAAAAAAAAAAACAAAAAAACAAATCTGTGTGTTTACTACAAGTGCTTCCATGCTGTTAACTTACTTCCTCTTGTCAAAAAGACAAGTGTTCTAACTCCCATTAGCTTAATCTTACTTAAGTATTTAGCTCTATCGACATCCAACTGTATTCATGTGTGTAGCTCTACCAGTGTCCAGCTCTAACCCCAAAATGTCCACCCAGTTCCTGACCTGATTCCTTGTTTCCATAACGCTAAATCTCTATTGCCCTCCATAAACCTATAATCACCAAATAATCCAAAAACATAAAACTCCAATCCTCATCCCTAACTCTAATGTCCCTGATCACACTCTAATCCTAATCTTCCTTTACATTCCTTTGCATTCCCTAAGCCTAAAACTCCCCTCCAACCCTATATTTCTTCATCTTTCCCTCACCATAAAAATTCCCTGAGACTCCCCATCTGTAAAATGCTCTTTCCCTCCTTAGTTCTAAAACTCCCTTCCAGTTCCCCAACTCTAAAATTAATTTTCCCACTTCCTAACCTTAAAATCCCTATCCTGCTCCCTAAACCTGAATTGTCTTCCTGAATGCTGCCCTAATCTACACTCCCTCCCCATCCCACTTCCTCTCTATGGCTGCCATACTTGCGTACCTCACATTTGAATAATGTGAATACCAACAAAACCTCTAAGTATTTCTGTCTCATATTCCTTAAAAATTATTCCCCCAAGTCAATCAACTCATTGACAGGAGCAAAATATTCTGCTAATAATATACTCATAACCATCAATAAGTCTTCTGCCAAGTATTTACCCACCTTCTCAACCATCTTCCCACTGCATTAACATTTCTAACACCAGGCACAATGTTGACAGATTTCACTCCACCCCCCTACTTCAGAGTAATTAATGTCAAACATATGTATGAGCTCATGCAAGTCATAATAAAAAGACAAGAAAATGACTCATTTTTTTAGGCATTTTTCTTCATATAATAAACTAAAAAAAATATTCTCCTTTGATTGTGTGAAACAAACTAGCCTAAAGGTCAACATAAACATGCAGGAGACCTACATTTGCAGCTAAAACTATACGCATTTATTTTTTTCTTGACTGAATTATGCAATAAATATAAAATGTGTTTTAAAAATGTGGTCAGCTAGATTGTGACTGAATATGTGGCAAGCAGCTATTGACTGTTGTATAATCTGATGTCATCAATTCTGTGCATAATTAGTGTTTTTACAATGTTTGTGCTATTTCTGAAAAAGTTCATGATTGAGAGTGTTTGTAGTGTTTCCTTTGACCTGGTTTACCAAACTTTTTGCCTACATTTGTATTTCAGGAATACTATCCTGAAACCAACATTGCTTCAAATCGAACCATAGTTACATAATAACCATCTGAAGTCTAAGAGATGAAAAACCTGTACACAAGAACAAAGGATTATTCTTTATCAATAACATGAGTTCCTCACAAAAACTGTAAATCCATTAAAAATTTAATCGATATACTCTTAGTAAACCACAAAATAAAAATAGAGTAGTAGATTTTGTCTGCTTGGCACTTCTTTTTGACTGTGCTCGCCACCTGAATAACATTAACTTAAATACTACACATCCTATCACATGATCCATGTCATGTTGCTAAATACAAATAACAATCCAAAAAAGTAAATATTAATGAACTACTAAAATTATTTATTTATTTATTTATTTATTTGTTGACTTGTTGACTGGGAAAGTCCACTGGGTTGAAAACCCATTGTCAGTGGAGGCCCGGGGAGAAAAGCTCCAATTACAAATCAAGAAGTATATAAGACAATATTATATATACAACAATATCCAAATATTTCATACAAGTTGTCAAAGAGTACAATACATCAAATGTAAAGTTTTAAATACATTTTAAAGCATATAAGATTTTCTACATATTAGTAACATAGACTACATAGTGTTCAATTTTATACCTTTTGTTTTACAAATATATGGTGCATGTCCACACACTGACCCCTTATGGGATTATGAGAGAACAAAATATAGAGTGATCATATTCACAGGGATAGAAGTAGAACTTCAATTTGTTTGACAGAGCTTACAGTGACTGTGGTTTTTGTAAGCAGGGACATGTTGGTTCATTAAGGAGATAGTTTTTTAAAGTGAGTTTACAAGCTTTTTAAGGATTCCATTTGTGTGATAGAGGGGGTAGGGTGTTCTATAGTTTAAATATGGAGTGTGAGTACAAGCTCTGTCCAGCCCTTTTATTGGGTTTGGAAACTTTTAGGAGTTGTTTGTTAGTG
>NC_056749.1:151373592-151408592 GCF_019279795.1 Protopterus annectens | reverse complement strand
CCCAGAATTTTTCACTGTTAAACAAACCACTTGGCGACCAGGACAAAATAATAAAATGGCACAAATGAAACCTACCAAAGTGCGGGGCATCACCCCCCACACTCCCCATGTGGGGGTCTGTGCCTCCCCACACCCCCAACTATATATACCAACTTTGAGATTGTGCCACACTGTGGAAAGGGCAAATTTCACCCTTGTGGCCAAGTAGTTAATTTCCGGTGAAAAATTCTGGTGACTCACGATTTCACTTTTTAAAATCTTTGGTGAAGTCGTGTCAGCAAATACAGATTCAGGAAAGTGTATATTCAATAAAGCAAAGTATACCCAAATATATCTCTCTCTATATAGACCCATGTGTGTATATACATCTATATATATATATATATATATATATATATATATATATATATATATAACACACACACACACACACAAACACACACACACACACACACACACACACACACACACACACACACACACACACACACACACACACACACACATCTCTCTCATATTCCATTTTGGACATGGGAAATTTCTGACATCACCTGAGCAGATGGAGAAGCCATTAGGTAAGGTATCCTCATGGTACTACTGCAATATGTTCTTCCAATAGTACTTTTACAAAGACCGTCATTGTAACATGGTATGCTCTTTTAGTAACCACTACCCCAGAAAAGAACATCCCTGCTTGTTTTTTATAAAAGCCAAATATGTGCAAATACAAAGATTGGATTTTCTTTTCTGCTCCTTACTCTTCAAGCTACTTAATTAAAACTGTGTTCTTATACATCGCTACCTGAAACAGAATATGAAAAAGAATTTGTAAACATAGATCAAACTCTCTTATCCTTCATCCTGTCATTCTGCATTATCGCATAGAAATGGTAGCAACCAGAGTTTCTCCAACCTTGGTTTTAATCTCTGGGAAGCAATACCACCTTCAGTAAGAGGTTTACCCCTCCCCCTTTTATATCTTAAAAAAATTACATCACCTTACAAAAAAGCCAGATGTCACTGTTTTAAAAATGATGACATAACTTAAAACTTTCCAACCCCTTAAATATTAAAATTTATTTATGTCAATCTCGATAAAGTGCTCCTTGGAGAAATATTGCATGCTCCCCATCTCCCCTCTCTACCTTGCAACACTATTTTACTCCCACATCCTCTTCAACAGGTAGTCCATAATCACAAATATTCTTATCCAACTTTGTGCAAAGATGTCAATACTTTTAACCAGAAGTTAGGTACTACATCTGGGTCTCGGGTTTTTCTATTAGACACTTTTTTTTTTCATTCTGTCTGCATCAATTCCAGTATATAGTTTATATGTCGTCGGAAAGCAAGTTATTGGTGTATAATTTTTAGGCTAGCTTGCAGGTTCACTCTTAAGTAGGAACATTGTTTTTCCTGTTTTAGCCAGATTGGTGTCAGGGTGCACATATAAATAGTTCTTAGTCATGGCTAAATATTTGTGCAAAGATGTTAATACTTTTAACCAGATGTTAGGTATTGCATCTGGGCCTGAAGTTTTCCTATTAGAGGCTTTTTTTTAACTTTGTTTGAATCTGTCTGTTACTTAATCCCATTTCATATCTTGTACTTTTAACTTCTTATTTTTTCTTTTACTTCATCTATCCATTTAACATCTTTGATATGTTCCACAGGATCTTCATAAATACTTTTCCAAAATGTATCTATTTCTTCTTTTTCTGGTGGTCTTTCAATTCCATTTACTTCATTTCCCAATTCTCTATAAAACTTTTTTGGGTCATCAATAAATTGCTTATTTTGTACTTTTCCTTTATATTTTCTATGTATCTTCTAACTTTTTTTTGCCTGTGCTGAGACTTTTAGTTAATTATTTGTGTTAGTGTATGATAGATACTTTACATTGCTTTTATCACGTCTATCTTTCTAAGTATTTTTGTTGATCTGTTCACTCTTCTAACAGTGACACTTCCTGTCTTAATTCTTTTATAGTTTTCTCTACTTGATACTTCCATGATGGTATTCGATTTCTCCCCTTCCTTTCCCTCACTACCTTGTGTTTTTTGTAGTGGAAATTTATTAGTTATTACTTTAGCTTCACAGTAATATAGCATGCTATATCACATGGATCTGTATGGACAGTCCTAATTACTGTTCATTTGTTTTATCAAACTTCTGACTTTTGGGGTTTTATGGCCTTCAGCAGTCTATTTCTTTTATTGATCTTAATATATCTATCCATCTCTATTAAATCAAGCAACTCTTATCTTAGCTCATTTTCTTCTAAACTGAGGGCATATTTTTTGTTTTCCATTTCCTGTGGGAATTCTATACAATGTTCTATAGCATCTTTCTGTGGCAGTTTCTCTTCAGTTTCATCCTTTGTCATCTGTTCTGTCATATGGGAACTCACTGGCCTATCACTCCTCACCATAGACTGTGTCATAGTCTCCATAGTTTCCTGTTCCTCCCCTTGCTGTTTAGCTTCAAGTGAATGGTTATGCTGGTTTTCTCTGGAAGGCTCCAAAATATCTTCATATGGCACCTGACCAATTGCTTCCCATTCCATTGGTTTCCCCTTAATTTGGATGTACATTGCTCTATCCTGTTGTAGTGCTTTCTGAATTAGATTTTCTGCACTGAATCCTTCACTTTGCATGTGCTCTATAACCTCATTTTCTTTTTCTTTAACTTCTCCATTGGAGCTTTCTCCTTTCTCATTTTTAATTTCTTCAAGTCTTTTGGGTTTCTAATACCATGACGAGAAAGAACCCCATTCCTAAATCAAAGTACAATTACAGTTCATGAAATTAGTATTGTTTCAGTCTTTGCTGTCAGCCAGAGGTGCTCTTTGCAGCACCTGCAGTGTGCCCAGTAATGAGCCCTTCTGTACTTCTTATGGTGTTACAAGTATTGGTAACATATCTAAATACTGTTTGTAGATTCTTTATTATAAGACCCGTTGCTCCTACTACTATTGGATCTGTCTGGGTATCTTTCTTACACATTGCTCTTGTTTCTACTTGCAAATCCTGAAATTTTTATGACTTTGTGTCTCTCTTTACACAAGACACTGTAGTCACTAGGTGGGGGAATTTCAATGACCAATGCTACTTTTGTATTCGCTTCATGGACCACTATATCCAGTTTTCTAGCATCTATCTTTTAAACTGTTGGTAATGGGTGATCCTATGTGATATAGGCTTCATCATTTTCTGTGTTGCTTTGTGGCTCATGTTTCCAGTGTTTTTCAGCCACTTCAGTGCCATAATGTTTGCACAATCCTTAGTGCAACGGTCTTGCCACATTATTATGCCTTACAGTATATGGTCTTCCTGCCATTAGTATGTCACAACCAGCAACAAGGTGTGCAACTGTTTCCAATTCTGTTTTACATTACCTACATTTGTCTGTTTCTCCCGTATGTTCAGTGGACTTTATAAACCAACGTGCATGTAGCCCACTATCTTGGGCCGCCAATATTAACCTTTCATCTCTTGGTTTGAATTGGCCTCTCCTTAAACATTCCTACATTTGATCCTGATCAACATGAGGTTCTTCCAGATGTTTTCTATACTTGCAACTATATTTACGCCTTTTCCTCATTTTTTGCCTTCCCATCCGGTAATTCAACTTATATGCTTTCTTTTGTTTTTTGGCACATTCATTTGCTGCCTCATTTGTATCTATTTCTGGTCTGATTTCCATTCCTGCTTGAAACTAATGTGCTTCTGATAGATTAAGCAGAGAAGTCATCTTAGATTAATTCTCATCCTTTTTCAAACCTTTCACTAAAATTGGGTCATTTGAGGTCAGCAGATATGTCTGTAATCCCACGACTGGAGATCTGTACAAGTAATGAATTCCAAGGAAGCCCATCCCTCCTTTAGAATGGGGAATATATAGTCTTGGTATGCACTGATTTTTATAAATCATTTGGTGAGCATGAAGCATCCTTCTTGTGTTCCTGTGTAATCCATCCAATATGCTTGGTGTAATGTCCTTTCAGGTTTGCTTATACAAAAAACTTTTACATCCACATGCATCTAGGTATACTGTCTGTCAGTTCATGCAGCCATGTATACTAGGTCTTTAGACTGACTGTTTTTATATTATATTTTTAATTCACTAATTTTGCACTATACTTTAAATGTATCATTTAGTAATTTTAGTTGTTCACGTTTCACCAGTAGCTATACTATAAATGCTACTTAGTTTTAGATACTCTGTAGTTGTGTTACAATCACCTTGCAGCAGTTGCAATTTTTCTTCTTACCTAGTTATTAAGAATTGTATATTTTACTTGTTGTATTGCATGCTTTTTCTATTTATGCTGTTTTTTCAGACCAGTCCGCCAACCTGGTTAATAAACACACTAACAAGCAAGCATTCAAGCTAACAAACAAATATAAAACTAAATGCAAACAACGCAACAAACAAGTCACTTCTTTTTATAAACTTGAAACAACTTAACTGGATAACATCTGCAACATTCCCTATTTCAAAATCCTTTTTCATTGGCATTGTCCTAACAGGCAGTTCAGCTCTGAAGACAAATATCTAGGATTGATTACAAAATCTCCAAAAAAAACTGATGGAAAATGTTTGTTTGCCAATTTTTGTTTCCAAATAATGGAACTTGATAGCACTGGCCACCTGTCAGTAAGGAAATATTAAATCCTTTAAAGCACAACTTACGCTACTTCCACAAAACACACAGCATTGATCTTACTCTGCTTATCCCATATATGTCTCTCTGCACAAGCAAGTGAACAGTGGTGTCCAGTTGCAGTACAATCACCTCTATAAACACAACTGCTGAGATAACCAGTACCAACAGTAGTCCATCCATATCCCCATTAACTTATACCTTTCAAACCACCATTTGTGTTCTTCTCTTCTCGACTGTTCTATTCATATAATAACTCTCAACCTCTTAGATCAAGAAATCCAGACAAAGCCATAAATAAAAGGGAGACAAATGCCCAAAAGTAGGGACAATTTTTTAATATTGCCCTTACAAACTTAGAAAATTGATAGAATAACAGGTTTTACATTAGTACAACTTTTCTGAAGGGTATGACGTCTGAAACTCAAATGTCTGTCATTATGTTTGAACATCATTCTTTAATGCTTTGCCACTAATTTGGCAGAAAATCACCATTTTATAAAAAAATAGAACAAAAATTTGAGGCAAAAATCTGGGCATTCTGTTCAAATCTGTACAGTTGAGAGGTATGATTCATATCCTTTTTTTCACTCCAACTCTTGAGGTCTACTTTGCCAAAACCACTTTTTATTTCTCATTCCCTTACCTTTTCAGGCATAGACAATCAGAGGTAATTGCCTCTTAAGCTTGTTCATAAGAGGACACTACTTCTGAATTAAAGGGCAAACATGCACAGCCATAGGAGACTTGGCATTTGGGGCAAAGGGCAAAGGATTAAGGAACTCTTAAGGAGCTGTTTCCTGTGGTCCAGTGGTCCATAGTTTGATTCTCTCTGCCTCCATTTCTGAAATGTGTGACTCTGAGAAAGTCACTTAACCAGACAGCCCTCCTAAGCTGAGTCTGAAAAAGGAAAATGGAAATCAGTATTCTATCCTAATCAAAAACTAAAACTAAAATCAAATAAAATCAATAGAATTAAAAGGAAGCTCTGTAGGATTGCCTATAAGCATTCATCAAGATGTGCTGCTAGATAATATGATTCCTGACACAGCCTGCCTATAAACATAAAAATACCCAGCATCTTTTAACAGCAAAGTATTCTGAACTGTATCAGTTATCATTAACATCAAATGTCCGCAATGGCTTCACACCTCTTGAACACAGTGGATCAGTGGTTGAGTTCTCTACCTTGCAGCTTCTAGGATTCTTCCTGATCTAAGGTCAATGTATTTGTGGGGTTAGCATTCTCTACCATTGTCTGTGTTAGTTTATTCAGATATTCCATTTTCTTCCCACCACTCAAAAACATGCTGATTAAATGGATGATTGTTACTGAATTTACTATTGTCCTTGTTGGCTGGGTTGTGTCTGGAAAGGGCCATGATGTCCACTTCAGTTACCTGTTTAAAAATTAGTGAATAAAATAAATGATTACATAAGTTGCAGGGGCTTCTAAAATCTATATATTTTTCAAAATAGTAATGTCAGGATACAGATGAAATGATATCCTATGATAAATGGATAAAAAACTATTAATTCAGGATCAGAAATCACAGTGTACAGCCCATATAATCATCTCATAATACAGAAATTAGCTTTTCTTTTCTTTTTATCAGTTATTTAGGTGAGGGAGCAACAAAGTTTTATTTTTTTTTTATTTTTTTTTTGTTATCCTCAAAATATGACTGTAAAGTCTTGCTTCATAATGACAAGATAACCATTCCATGAAAATGAGAAACAAAGTGCATTTATTACCCAACCCAGTGATCCACACTGTAGTGAAAATTCACAAAGAAATGTTTAGAATAAAATATTTCCAGACAGAATCTCTTGGTGTGCCAATAAATCAAAACAGAGCCCCATTTCCATACATGTGGAGGATTAGCAAATATCTTTAGTAAAGAAATTCCAGTCCACAGTATTTCCCTAGTGTCCTGCTCAAATCCCCTCTCATCAGTTTTAATACTCCCTTGAGTTTCCCTTGGAAATAGACCTTGTCTGCTGGGACCAACCCACTCAATAAAAGCAAGTAAACAAATAAATAATGGAGCAGCAGGGTGCTCTTTTGCTGTGGTGAGATCTATTTTCTGTCATTAAGAAACAGAAGTAAGACAATCCTATAAGAAAAGGTTATTTAATCTCTTGGAATTACATACAACAACAGACAGCAGTAAACCAATAATAGCTGAGTGATATCAGAATAAAGGAATAGCAGAAATCAGAGGTATTACTAAGTGGTGTGGTTTGTGGCAGGCAGAAAATGCAGTAATACACTAGGGGGAAATGAAAGCATAACTGTGTTGTTCTTACCCAAATCAGTCCTGCATGTCTCTTCAGCACTTTCCTGTCTAGAAAGACGATGTGAAGGCAAATGCATTGATTTTTTCAGAATATTTTGTCTCAGAATCACATTTAAACAGATTTTTTTTTTATTTTTTACCAGTGTTTAGGGACTTGGAGAAATATATCATTGGGATTTTCTTTTTAATCTGTCTGCTTGTACCTCTCAGTCCATGTGAAATATGACAGTCCTGCAAATTCTGTCATTTTTTTTTTTAATTACCACTTTTTTCCTAAAGAAATTCCATATTAGTTGTTGCTACAATGTAACAAACCTATCTGAATGCTGTCTTAGGAGCAAGACTGTTCAAGGAACCCAACATTTACCATCTGTTCTAACCAGGTAATATCATAATACACTTATAACAATGCCATATTTATAAATTATATAATTGCTAGCTGAAAAAAAAAAGATAACAGAATAGAGCAACAGCATTAACATTGTTTATAGCAAGGCATAATGATAACAATCTAATCACTTATTTTACTAAGCTAAATTAAAACAGAGCATGACTTACTTTGAATATACCAAGAGAATAATCCAGAGTTATGAAATCACTATAACTGCTCTGCTGCTAATATGAAACTTGCAGATTGTATCTTCTGCAATGCTACTAAATCTGTGGACAAATTGATGACAGACACACCTTCATTTATTCCTCCATTAACAGAAGCTGTTCTTTTGTTGTATCGTTATGAGAAATCAGTGGAAGAACTCCTTCCACATATTAGAGGACCCCTAGGGTTCCAAGGGACCCTGACTGAAAATCACTGTTCAGTGGTACACTGACAGTCATTTTCATTTGCTGCATCACAAACTTCGGACAGCATGGTGTAGCCATGCGCAATATGATGGAAAAACAAGACATTCATCAGTCAATTTTACGTGAGCAGGCAAATGAGCATTTCTAAATGCTCCCTTCATTACTATGTAACCTAACAGTTCATGCCTCACAACAACCCACATCTGTAATGACTTTTTCATATTGTCAGGCTTGATGTACACACTGCGCATATGTTGTATTTGTACATTACTTTTACACATCGGTGGTACATCTTCCTTTAGTTTGCATTACTTTCTACACTTTTTATTATGTGGGTCCCGTCTCTCTCTCTCTCTCTCTTTCTCTCCCTCTTTTTCATAAGGGAACTCCCTTCTATGAACGGGATCAAGCCTCCAATAACCAGAATGTTAACCCTTCAAGGTAACAGAAATGATGATGGTTCCACACTCGCTCATGCCTTCGTGTTATTTTAAAATGGAGATGCTCTATTTCATTAGGTATCAAAATGCATAAAGAATCTCCGTTTGTTTTTAGTATTTTAAAAACAAAAACTAAATAATAAACAGCCTGATCCCAGTTTCAGAAAAATGGGATTTAAGTTTCCTGAATCTAACTCGCATCTAATTATTTTATATTTTATTGTCTAAGCTTCAGACCCACAACTACAAGTCTCAATAACTAAGAAAAATAAAATGTGAATGTTGATGATAAACACTCTTGAAATTCAGACATTTCAGTAACATGCTTTTTGTGTAGGACGTTCCTTATCCCTATTATTTATATATTCTAAAATTCAAGATCTACCTATTTAAGATTAAGGGGAAATATTGCAAAGTATCATAGCACCACTTTGTACAGAGTCCTTCTATTCACGGACTCAGTCATGGTGTTCCAAGAATCATTGTTCTGGTTCTCAGAATTTCAACTGGAATGCAATATTAAACTTAGTTGCACAATAACATTTGTACATTTCCAGTTCCCACTAGAAAGCTTTTTATTCAAATAATCAGAAACATCTAAAATATATAAAAATATATAAAAATGCACAGCTTTTGAACTCTACACCATTTGTAAATAATGTTCTTAGACCTGACATGAGAACAAATAAATTTAAATTACAACATGCTAAATTACTTTGTTTCACCAGATTTGGCTGGCATGATAGCCACATTTCAGAACCTTTTCCAGCATGTTCACATTTTGGGATTTCATTTTCCAAATGTGTGATTTTAGTCATGGCAGTAGTTGGCAGGGCTTGAGAATTGTTGCACAGGCTATTGCTTATTAAGTGATCTGTCTGAATGAAAAACACCTTAAGTTATCAAAGTAAAAAATATGATGAATTTTAATGCTACTGTGGAATGCAGAAACACAGAAATGTGCCATGCTTTGTGCTAATTAATGTACTAATATCATTTGTGGGTAGTAACTCAGGAACACCAAACAAGTACCTCCACGATATAATAAAAACATACAGTTTATTCCAGAAAAAACAAGCGCTTTCGCATACACACAAGTATGCTTCTTCAGGTTACAATTTATGTGGAAAAATACAGCCATTTTTATATAGCAATTCTAATTTCATAATCAAGTCATTAAGTGACTTAATTTCCCGCTCTTTCCGAACAATTAAACAGTTGATATATGTGCATTAGTTGTTTCTTAAAAACAGTCACACTTCCAAAATATATATAATCAAAAAATTAAAAAATTATAATAACCCAATACTAAACTCACTATTTAAATATGAATATCTAACAAAAAACTTATCTAATAAAATTATATGCATATTTGATATTAACTAAGCATGATGTTACTTTATAAAGACCTATAGACATATAGAAATACTAACATAGTCTCATTAATACTTCATCTATTCAAAAACTTTTAAGAAAGAAGTAAGCTTTCATGAAAAAAATTTTTCTTCTAAACCCAATTGTCTCTGTTTCACTATTCAAAATGAATAAATTTGTGGGTAATAGTAAGGATGCATGTTGTTTGTATTTGTCTTACAACAACTGGTTGGGGTTCATGTTACTGTGTTCTGTTTTTCAGTTTTGCCCCAGTTTGCTTTTCGGGGAGTGGGGTGATAGAGGATTTATGGTCTTGCTCTATCTTTATATATATATATATATATATATATATATATATATATATATATATATATATATATATATATATATATATATATATATATATATATATATCTATATATATATATATATATATATATATATACATATATATATATAGGTTCCCTACATTAGACTGAAAGCACGGAAGATCGACAATCACATCATCGATGCCAGAAGACCGACGGAGCAGATCATCGACAACTCGTAATCCCGACAGAGAAAACACTGACATGGGAAATGTGTGAGCGCGACTCGGTAAGTGTGCAATAGTGAGGGATTTAGGGTTAGGGTGCGTGTAAGGTGTGTGTGCGATAGTGAGGGATTTAGGGTTAAGGTGCGGGTAAGGTAAGTGTGCGATAGTGAGGGACATGAGGGTTAGGGGCGGATTAAATGAGTTAGGGTTAGGGTGCGAGTAAGGTAAATGTGCAATAGTGACGGACCTTAGGGTTAGGGTTTGGGTTAAGGTTAGTGCATAGATAGTTGTGTGTAAGGTGTAGTGTAGGTTTTTAGGTTGCTGGTGTGCTTGGGTTGTGTGTGTGCTGTGTGGAACAGCAAACTTTTTGTTTTGTTAACTGTCAGGATTGTGGTTTGTCGGGCATGTGAACTTTCGTGTTTTTGGTTTTTGCGGTTTCATTCTTGTGGTGTCGGTGTTGTGGGTGTTGGTGTTGTGTACTGTCGGTTTACTGTAGTAGACCCATATATATATATATATATATATATATATATATATATATATATATATATATATATATATGTGTGTGTGTGTGTGTGTGTGTGTGTGTGTGTTTGTGTGTGTGTCTGTGTGTCTGTGTGTGTGTGTGTGTTTGTGTGTGTGACAGCAGTTACTGGAAATATCACTATGAGCATTTGTGCCTTCACTGTCATCCCAGTAAAACACCAGAGGAATACATACAAGCTGATTAGAGTTTTTTCTTTGGCGGGGGATATAGAACTTCCACTTTGACTGCTCTTGCCTTAAATTTTATACACATTTCCTTTTTAAAAGAAATGAAACACCATATTTTCCCTTAAAAAAATATGTCTTTTCAAGCCATCATTGGGTCGAAATGTTGGAAGAAACCATTGAAAAGTACCTCAGAACATATACAACCCCTGGCTTAATTCATTTTTTCTTACACATTTATTACAATGCAGTCTTGGCCAGATAGGGTGCGTGCTCAAAGGATGCTGGAAAAGGGTGCTGAGTGAGACAATATTTCAGAAAAGGGAGGAAAAGTAACATGGGTGAATGGAGAGAGAGACCAAGATAGGGAAAGGGAGAATTCAATTGTTTTTGTGTTTATTTCAGTGCAGCCTTGGCTAGTTACTGTATGTTGAAAGTATCCATGAAAATGCAAAGCTATAAGAATGATTTTTTTATTTCTCAGTCATGATTTTTGTTCAGAACTTCATTGCAATTAGAAAGCTGTTAAAAAAGCTATACATCAGATAATATAAAATCACAGACACTGGCTTAATTTGCTTTTCTTTCCAATACATTTATAACTGAACACTCTTGAACAGTTAAGCTGTGCCTAAAGGATACAGGAAAAGCTGATGAGTAAAATATGAAAAAAAATGAATTAAAAAAGCAACATGGATGGTATGAGGTGAAGTCAGGATGATGGAAAAGTATGACACAGGGAGGATGTACATAGAAGTAGTAAAGGTGGAAGGGTGCTATGGGCTGCTTTGTCTAGAGCATTATTTCACATAAGGCAATCCCTGTATATTAGTTGTTCACATTATGTTTTAGAATTTCTTCTAACTCAGCCTCTGCCCTCGATTTACCTTCCTCTCCAAGAAGGCTGCTTTTTCTTGGATCCTCTTATATCCTTTTTTGTTCCCCTCTCTTTCTGTTCTTATATGTTTTATTTTCCTTGTTCTCATTTTTTCTTCACTTTCTTCTCCAATCAGTTTTGTTCATCTACTTTCTCTTTTTACTTCAGTTCTTCCTCCATTTCTACCATGTACAGAAAAATGCAACTCAAGATAAAATGTCTTTGATGCAACACAGTTCACGTCTTCAAAATCATATATATGCACTCTAAAACCCTAAATTCTCCAAGAGCTTAGGTTACATTATTGACAAAGGTTAATCATTCCAGCTGTGCAGCTAGGATGGGGGTGATAACCAAGCAGATGTCTACAGTTTAAAAAGAAAAAAAAAAAAAATATATATATATATATATATATATATATATATATATATATATATATATATATATGGGTCTACTACTGTAGATCGAAATTGCACTATTTCGAAATACGATAGTAGTGTCCCACAAACGAAAGTGCACTTTCGCAGAAGTCACTAAGTCGAACGGAACATTTCCTGCACTGTGGTCTGGTAGTGATGGACATTAGGGTTAGGGCTTGGTTTAAGGATAGTGGATAGCTAGTAGGGCTATCCACTAGCCTTAACCCAAGCCCTAACCCTAAGGTCTGTGACTACTGCACCACAGTACAGGAAATAGGTCCGTAACTACTGCTCAGTGGAGGAAATACAATTTCCTGCACTGTGGTGTGGTAGTCATGGACCTTAGGGTTAGGGCTTGGGTTAAGGATAGTGGATAGCCCTACTAGCTATCCACTATCCATTACCCAAACCCTAACCCTTCGTTCTAGTGACTTTCGCGAAAGTGCACTTTCCCGTTAGTGGAACACTACTATCGTATTTTGAAATAGTGTAATTTTGATCTACGGTAGTAGACCCATATATATATATATATATATATATATATATATATATATATATATGTGTGTGTGTGTGTGTGTGTGTGAATCAAGTGGGGTGTAACCTTGTGTATTTAAGTGTTTTGATGTTATTAAGAAATGTATTCTGATGAGTTCGTTCACACGGACGAAACCTAGGTAAATTCGTTTTTGGATTGGCACAATAAACCTGCTATTTTATCAACTGCTGTGGTCGGTTTCATTTTGGAACACAGTATTTGCATAGCGTGGAATTTGGCCTTTGGTTGGGCTGAGTGTTTTGCTCGTACAACTTCCTGCTTGGTCGGATCTCCTTGACTTTCTGGTGTTATTGGTTTTTGCTGTTTTTGGTTCTTAGTGCATTTACATGGAAGGTGAGGTTGCCCCAGTTGATGTGGGAGGTTTGTTACAGCAAATTCATGAGCAGTTGAGAGAGCATTCGGTTCTCAATCACAAATTGATGGACAAGGATGTTAGATCTTGTCAAGCGGATACAGGGGACAGGTTGGGTTTACCCCTCACGCTGGTTACACCCATGTCTCCACCTGCTGGTGACGGTACCATTGGCTCTTCAAGTAGAGGGAATCCAGCATGGAGTGATGTATGTAACAGTGAGTCATGGAAAGTTAACTGTTACACTTTCAACATGGTACGAACACCCAAGGTTGATTTACCGCAACATGATGCTAAATCTATGAAAGACATGTTGAAGCTCTTTCAGATGAAACTGTTTAAACTTAAAAGAACCCAGTTAGAAAACAGTTACTTAACCAGGAACATCGAATTGGGTATGGTACCAAAGGGATTACGCCTATGGAGGTATCCGAATGTATGTGATACTGATGAACTTATGCTTAAGGATTTACATGAATTATTTAACAACACTGGGTTAAGTTTAATGGATATCATGGTCAAACATAATAACATTAAAATTGAAGGTCTGTTAACGGAATTGGATGCCTTAAATCACAACATTAGTAAGGACCTTCTGTTTGACCAATATCATCAAGGATGTGGAACATAGTTGTGAAACAATATTTCAGAAGAAGAACACTAAAATCCAGAGGGATATCAAATGATATGAAATTGGGCAGATTTACCCTAAATCAAAACCACTTGATCGTTGCCATGGTAAAGACAACAAAAAGGTGCATGAGAGAAACATGGAGGAAGTGGAAGACGTCACTTCCTGTTGTGAACATGATGACCATAGCGAAACCCGTATGCTTAATGGGAGCTCCACAGACGACGGGTTGCGACATTCGGATAGACTTAAAAATCAAGGACATGTATTGGAAGGAGGTGATTATGGTAATATGGGGGTTCGACCTAAAAAGGATTTTTTAGTCAACAGAAATCAAAGAAATGTTTGGAAAACACGCAAACAATAAAAGGTACTTTGACATCCACGACGGAAATTAAATTAAGGCTGATTAACCATCACATGGACTCAAAGCACAATATTACAGGTACTGAGACCTTTGAATTTTTGGAAGGGGCAACTGTTGTTAAGCCGTTTTCGGATGTATCGCATATCAGTACTGATCGTGTTTTGGTCAACCAAATACAGACCTTGACATCATTTCATTGTAGTTCCAATGTTGATTTGAATGTCACACAGATTATTGGTAATAATTTATCCTATGGGTTGGTTAAAACTCAAGTTACAGCTTCTAAGGGGTACGATGGTGATAATGAACCATTGGCTGTGGAGCCAAGTTTTTGTTTGTGTGACAATATCAACGATGATTCAGCAGTTAATTACAGTTCTTTTGTTAATCCTAATAAAAACATCGGTTTGTCACTGCAGCATTTGTATGATAATGCAGAAGACGATATTTTAATGAACCTCAGCATGCATGAGTATTTTACTAATGATAGTATTTTGGCTTCTTCAAATTGTAGTAACAATGTAACATTGGATTTAGGACCTAATAATAATGTGTGTTTTGACAATGCTTCTCAGAGTCAAGTCACTTCTTTAACACAGGATGATAATTGCTTTTATGTTGATTTTTTTATTAATTTAGACCCTGAAGCATATTTTGATGAAGTGATGGTGGATGAAACGGTCGGACATAATTTGTCGGACGATAATCATCACAATGATAATACTGTCCTGAACGTTTTGAATAGTAATTTTTTTAAGTAATCCTACTGTTACCACTAATAGCCAGGGTGATTTTAAACTTTTTAACTATTCTAGGGTTCCCATGTATAGTAAACATGTTAATCTTTTTTCGAGAGACTTCAGTTTTGTTCCATGTGGTAAAGGGAACTTAGTTGAATCCTTTTTGGACTTAAAGTTGTTTGCCCGCAAATTAAATTTAAAAGTTTTATTTGACAACAGCTCTGATAACGGGGATGGGAATGTCGATGGTAATTTTACCAAGCCTAGTGTTTTTAATCCCCGAATGAATGACAAAGTGGCCATTTTTGAAAAATTGAGTGAAACTGATATCAGGAAATTTCACAAATCCTACAAACAACCTATGCACACAAATATGTCCAAAGATGAACAAGCTATGCTTAGGGACATACGTGGGTTTAAAGACATTAGAATAATGAAACCCGACAAGGGCAACGGTGTGGTTATTACTGATAAAAGTGACTATATTTCTTATATGACAACCATGTTACTCAGTGATTCTTATATTGAAGTAAGTTTAAATGAAATTAACATTGCTCATAAAAAAATAGATTTATCACTTGAGGATATGTTGTTCCAAGGGGAGATCTCTGAGATTGAATATAATTTCTTAAGTAATGAAAATCCCGTCATTAGTGGGGTATTTGGTATACCCAAAATACACAAAGGGTTGAACAATTTGCAGTTCCGACCGATAGTGGATGGGAAAAGGAGCAAAACTTGCTTCATTAGTCAATTTCTGGACCACCACTTTAAAATGGGTATGTCAAAATTTCCCTATATCACTAAGGACTCATGGGATTTCTTAGGAAAACTGAAAGATTTTGATATGAAAGATGGTTACTGTTTTGTAACGGTGGATGTATGTAATTTATTTACAGCCATTCCACATGACATTGGTTTAATATGGCTTGAAGAACAACTTTTTGAGACCAACGTCTATGACCAAGATAGGATCAATACATTAGTTAATTTAATGGATATTGTTTTGCACAACAATTTTTTGTTTTATGAAGGTAACTATTACCAAAACGTAAATGGTGTGGCAATGGGGGCAGCATGTGCCCCCATGTATGCCAACCTCTTATTGGGAACACGATTACATATTCAAAAGTGAATTTTATGAGCATATTAAAACATATTCAAGATACCTGGGTGACATTTTTATCATCTGGGATGGAGATCATAGGGCATTGCATTTATTTCTTGAGTATATTAACAACACTGTACATTTCTTAAAGTTTACCCATGAAACCAGTTATGAAGTTATTACGTACTTAGATGTTAAATTATCCTATGATAGGACAAACGGTGGATTAAAATCGACTATATATAGGAAACCAACCTTCTCCAATTCCTATCTTCATTACAAGAGCTGGCACCCTGACCATCAGAAAAAGGCCATTGTTAAAGGGCAGATGGTCAGGGTGGCCAGAATGGTGAGTGATGATGATGAATTTGTTGAGGAATTGGTTCATATGTCATCTTTGTTTTACAACAGGAGGTATCCCAAACACTTATGTAAAAGAATTTTTCATGAAGTGATGCATAAAAGACACACAGGGATATATCAAGCCATATTACGCCACGGCTTTTCATCTGACAGATTTAATTCCAATAATTCAGTGGTTAAACTGATAATTAGCAACATTCTGTTGTACATTTTCACGTTTAATGATTCTTCTGAAGTCATTAAAACGATTATCAATAGGAATTGGGAGATTTTGGCTAGAGACAACACTTGGGGACATTTGTTTCAGGGGCAACTAAATTTTGTTTATAGGAAGGATTTATCCTTCAAGGATATTTTTGAAAAAGAAACTAATTTTAGTGGGAAACAATCTAATAGACCCATTGGCAATTTTAAATGTGGGAGGTGTACAGTGTGTACCCACATATATTGCACAGGTAATAATTTTGTTGTAAATTCCCACAACATTAAGATTAATGGTCACTTTAATTGTTATACATCCAATGTTGTTTACCTTGCATTATGTCAGGACTGCCAAGCATTTTATGTTGGCAAAACCAGCAGACACTTTAGAGATAGGGTGAAAGATCATCTGCTGGATATACAACATTTAAAAACAACCAATGCTCTTGCCAGACATATACAGACTAATGTTAACCATAGGTTCAAATTTTGTATCATCCAACATATTGATTATGATCCACAGGGTAGGATCACCAAATATGATTTGGATGTTAGGGAATTGAGATGGCAGATATGTTTAGATGCTTATAATCGACCAGGTTTGAATGAATTTTGCACCATTAAGCCTATTTTAAGGCTTAATAGGATTAATATATCAAGCCATATTACGCCACGGCTTTTCATCTGACAGATTTAATTCCAATAATTCAGTGGTTAAACCGATAATTAGCAACATTCTGTTGTACATTTCCACGTTTAATGATTCTTCTGAAGTCATTAAAACGATTATCGATAGGAATTGGGAGATTTTGGCTAGAGACAACACTTGGGGACATTTGTTTCAGGGGCAACTAAATTTTGTTTATAGGAAGGATTTATCATTCAAGGATATTTTTGAAAAAGAAACTAATTTTAGTGGGAAACAATCTAATAGACCCATTGGCAATTTTAAATGTGGGAGGTGTACAGTGTGTACCCACATATATTGCACAGGTAATAATTTTGTTGTAAATTCCCACAACATTAAGATTAATGGTCACTTTAATTGTTATACATCCAATGTTGTTTACCTTGCATTATGTCAGGACTGCCAAGCATTTTATGTTGGCAAAACCAGCAGACACTTTAGAGATAGGGTGAAAGATCATCTGCTGGAAATGCAACATTTAAAATCAACCAATGCTCTTGCCAGACATATACTGACTAATGTTAACCATAGGTTCAAATTTTGTATCATCCAACATATTGATTATGATCCACAGGGTAGGATCACCAAATATGATTTGGATGTTAGGGAATTGAGATGGCAGATATGTTTAGATGCTTATAATCGACCAGGTTTGAATGAATTTTGCACCATTAAGCCTATTTTAAGGCTTAATAGGATTAAGGGTAAATAATTATGTTTGAGATTTAATACAACATTTTTTCAGCTGTTTTGTTTTTTTAGCCTTTTCAGCTGTTTATTAAATTAATTTTTACTAAATAGTATTAATTAATTGTATTGGGTTTAAGGGTTATTATTTTTTATTAAGTCAACAGACATATTAATTAATTTTAATAACATTTATTACATATTATCAACATACATTATAGTTAATTTATTTATTGTATTTATGTTTTATATACACAAATAAATACTGCACACATTTATTGTTACAACTATATTTAATTTTTTCAGTTTGGTTTAGGGAGCGTATTTTAAGTATTTGTTTTATGTATTAAGCGGTTTATAATTTACTACCACTTTAAGTAGGTGTTAGTATTTTTGATAAGCTGCAAGATGTCATTAATTGAATCAAGTGGGGTGTAACCTTGTGTATTTAAGTGTTTTGATGTTATTAAGAAATGTATTCTGATGAAGTTCGTTCACACGGATGAAACCTAGGTAAATTCGTTTCTGGATTGGCACAATAAACCTGCTATTTTATCAACTGCTGTGGTCAGTTTCATTTTGGAACACAGTATTTGCATAGCGTGGAATTTGGCCTTTGGTTGGGCTGAGTGTTTTGCTCGTACAACTTCCTGCTTGGTCGGATCTCCTTGACTTTCTGTGTGTGTGTGTGTGTGTGTGTGTGTGTGTGTGTGTGTGTGTTGTGTGTGTGTGTTTTGTTAAACTAAAACAAGAGTGCCATACATTTTAAAAGAACACATTTTTTTAATAAAATATCTTGAGTGAGGGTCGGGTGCATTACACAGAAATGGGACCTGAATGGCTGTGGCAGAAGTGAAGGGTGTACCCTGCACCTGGCCCCCTGCTTGGTGTGCCAGTACAAGGAACGCCCTTTTTTTTTACTTTCGATGGATGAAATATACAAATATGTGTTTTGTATGTATGTATTTATTGTTAATTTGATTATCAAGCTTTTCTCCCGGGCCTCTACTGAAAATGGGCTCATTATGGCCCAGTAGACTATCCTGGTAAACAAATGCAAATAAATAAATAATATGCCTTCTATAATCAATGGCTCATGAGTGTTCATACTCTGTAGTGTCTTTATTTCTTTACATTTCCAAAACTGAGTCTTATTAACCTCACTTTTCTAAAACACAATATTTCTACTTTCTCCACATTTTTAACCATTTTATTAATTGTTTACCCAGTCTAATAAATGTATTGATCCTAGGTTTTGCTGTGATTATCTAAGTGAATTATCAACCTGATTTGACTCAGCAGCTAATTCATAATCATCCATTTATTTCTCTACTGCTACCCCTGCTTTCTGAAGTTTACTTTCTTGTAGTTCTATGCTTGGCATTTGGTAGGGGGTACACCTCTCCCTGCCCTTAACCACACATGATGTATTTACTGTTATCTAAGATGACCTTTCTGCTACCCCCTTAACTCATTCTGAATTCTCAGTAAAAAAATTGAAATAAAATAAATCCTGTTTTTTTTTCCTTTATATATATATATATATATATATATATATATATATATATATATTGTATAAATTAATCTTTCCTCATCAAATAACTGTACTGTCATATTGTGTATTTCCACTTACAGTGTTTCATTTAATCCTTGGAGATTCTTGTATCACTTGAAGATGAACATTTTTTGTCTTTCCACATTTCTGGTGTGGGTGGGTGTTTCACCCATCTAAATCACCCTGTGGCACCCTACTCTTTTCCCCATGCCAATGTGCTGGGTAAACCAGCAACCTTCTAACCCCCAGGACTTGGGACTGGGGATTGTGTGGATCTTAAGGGAATCCTTAGGTGTCTGGACATCAGTATCCATTGGGAGAGTTCATTTGACCTTCACCATTACCCGTTCCCATGGTGGTGTAAAAGGGTCAGGTATGCAATGGAACATGCTGATTTTTGCCCCATCTTCTCAGGGTCTCAGCCATGTCCTCACACTATCCCCTGTTTGGACAATGCCTCCCAACAGAGACATTGCCAGCTTTCACCAGGAATTGTCAGAGGATATGCCCACAGAACTGTCGTCCCTCCATAAGGATCTATCAGTCATATGAGCTGCCAATCATACTCTTATTGGTTGGGCCATAGTCAGGGTTTATCACTCTCTGCCACCAGAGCAGCTGTCTTTCCACATTTTAACATGTTTTAATATGCCATCATCCCAATCTGAGGCATATTGAAGTTGACAAGATAATTTGCATCCAGAAGCTCTACCGTATGTCCTTTTCTGTTCTGAATGCGAGACCATAGCTTAATGCAGTGCTTAAGAACTGCTGACCATTCGCATTTCCATGCTTTCTTTTTGGTCTCTCGCTCACTTACTTGCGTAATTCTCCCTTCCTTCCTTCCTTCCTTCCCAGTTCATTCCATCTTCCTTGCATGCTGCTCCTGCTTCTTCGACTCCTTCTGAATTTCTGATTCTGTACTACCTGTGTATCACTTATGTGGACTTAATTTATCGCACATGATATTATACTCAGCCTTGGTTTTGCTTTTCCTTGTAGTTTCCACCTCTTCTTCAAAGAAGGCCTAAAATTCCTCATCTTGTTCCCCAGGATCCTCATGTAGCACAGAATAATCTGACTTTCTTTTTGGCCTCTGCTCTCAGTAAGTGAAAGAAGACCTGCTTTAATTTGTGTTTCCATACTAATGGCTCAACAACAGCAATAAACTAAAAAAAAAATGCAAAATCACAGCTTATTACTGTGCACAATCTTATAAATGCACCAGAAAAATGGACAACACTAATAAATAGCCTGAAGCACTTCTCTCTAAGAGACCTTCAATGAACTCTTATCTTATGAATCACAACAAAGTATAACAATTCAGTAGATGATTCATTATTTCCCAATTATACATTCTGTAACTCCATCCCAAGAAAACTTAAACCAGGCCATGAAACGTCCATCCTTCAATTGCTTACTAAAACAAAACCTAAACCACGTGACTGTGCACATGATCCTCACATAGGTAACTCCATTTTCCTTTCTCCTTTCTTTCCTTTCTCAGATCATATGCTCTGTCCCCTTCGACACAACAAACCTTTCTACCACATATCCTCACTTACTTTATAGTCTTAATCCCTCATCTGAATTTCAGCTTCTTTCAAATGTTTACTTCAAGTACTATCAACAGTGTCTTATAAGCATATTTAATGGCAGTACATGTTAGAAATATACATTTGAACACTTACAATACTGCACGTACACTTCTGTTTGTTAGAATATATAGTAAAAATATACATTTAAATGCTTACAATAGTGCATGCACAGTTCTGTTTGTTAGTGCACAGATAATAAAGGGTTAACCTTTTCTTAGCTGAACATAAATAGAACAATTAAAAATATAGTAAAGCAGTTATTACACATGCTTTGGCATCTTAGTGTGTGTGATACAAAATGTTCTGTGACAGAATACAGCTTCAAGAAAAACTACAGATAAGGATAACTTTTTAAACCCAGGTGCAAGGACGACCGGAGACAGGAATGACTCCCTAAAACCTTGAAGTAACAAAATGCAGCTTATCAACAAACTGTATGACATCAAGCAAATACCAAAGTAAACGTTTTCAACAGACTGCGTGAATTCCAACAGTATTAACATGAAATGCCTGCTTTCATAAACAGGGCACAAAAAGTGTATAAAAAGAACAGTGAAACTGAATGGGAGATCTGATCTTATTGTTAGATCTAGTATTTGTATGACACATTTGTTCCAAGGTAAATGGAGAATGGAAAGGTATTATCTATATCTGTGATGAGAAAAAAAAACTTGTACATTAAAAGCTGTAGCTGTAACAGTATAGTACGTGCCATCTGTTACACAGATAAGTTATTTTATTAGTAATTGTGCTTAAAATAATGTGCTGTAAAGTAAAGCAGCCTGTAAATCTGAGTGACTTAAACAAACTTTGATTCCAGCATTCTTAAAATGTATCAGTGGCAAGCCTAGCCTGTATCTGAGCACAGGAGGAGTCATGCCTTGTATAGGGTCACTCCAATAAAGGCTTATCATCTAAAATTTATGAGTAAATCCTGAATAGGACCACTGCAGGTTTATACAGCTTGCAGCAGTACAGTTTGCAGATGTCTAAATCTGGAATGAGATTATCTTGCAGGAAGGTAGCAGTGCAATAATTTCTCCAGGTCAGTGCATTCCAAGGTTTCAAAGCTGTAACTGCCATTTTTGTTTCTCCAGCTTTTTGAGTGGCTCATGGACTTTTCAACCATCTACTGTAAGCAGCCTGGCCACTTGCCTCTCTGCTGACTGGTAACATTTTTTCCTGTATTACTTGCAGTATGGATGACATTAGAGGTCATAGTAAAAAATATAAATCAGAACAACCAGATAAAAATCTGGGACAGTATGTAATGTTGGTATAAACAGCATATTAGCAAACGTAAAACCTTACTAGGGCAAGTTGATGTACATGCACTATGCAAATGTGAAAAAATTTAATTAGTATCACAAACAAAAAATGTGTGCTATGACAGTAAATGTTTATTGTGTTAATTATATGAAACTGCTTTCTGTGCACAATCTCATAAACATACAGTGCAGACCATTGCTGAAATTTAAAACTTTAAAGAAACATCTTTTGATGATAAAGGAAAAACAGATAAGGGTAATACGCTTACATTATATCCAGATGTTTAACAGTTATGTTGTGTAACTACATGTAAAACATTAATCTCAGAGTTAAAACAGCAATCTAAAGAATTACTGACAAAATCTTGTATAAATCTTATTACACCCTTTAGAAAATATGTACAAAAGTGGAATAAAGCCACTGCACAGCACAAAACAAATAGGGAAGAGATGAGGTTCATGGTGAACTGACAAAAAAATTAATAAACTTCAAAAAGACTGACAAAATGAGTTCAGAAAGTTTAGACAAGATATACAAACATTTTTTTCATAAAAGCATAGGAGCTTTAGAGTCAGCAATACAGGTTACTGAAATATATCAGACAGACTGTGCAAAATTACAGGGAGAAATTAAAACTTTTAAACAGCAGTTACAAGATGAGAAAAAAAATGTGGTTAGTAAAGAGTTAAAAATTCCAGACCGTAAACAGCAGTTAGTTAAGCTGACAAAAATAATTTATAGCACACTATTGTAATAGCCCAGCTTAAAAATTGCAAAAGAGTGGGGAACTACAGCTGAGCTGTAAAAAAGGCATATTTTGCAACATGCTTATATTTAAAAAATAAATATCATACACAGCAAAATCTGATGCATAGACAGATGCCTTACTGAAATGTTTTTGGATTTTTATTCACAAATGTTTTAAAACTTTCATGCAGTCAAATCAAAATGCTTATAAATTAAACAGTAGAGTGTATGACTGCCATTCTCACGGCATACACACAGAAACAGCCTCTCACAGCTAAGCTGTTAGTTAATTTGAAAATCGCCATCTCAAATAAATTATTAAAGCAAGCTGACCATTTTAAATTAGTGTTCCAGACAGTTCTAGTGCATAAAAATCAAATGAGTAGTTAAAAGCAATAAAGACATAAAGTCACAAAAATGACATGCATATATTTTCTTTTCAAAAAAATAAACATAAAGCTGCCTAAAGTGCACCTGTTTAAAAGACAAAAGAGGGAAAGGCAGACAATATCAACTGTAAATAATTTCGTACATTTTTCCTAAATTTAAGCATGCATTAGTTAAACCAATATCTATTTTGTTTTTCACAATTTTTTTGTAATTGTATAATAGCACCGAAAAATAATAGAGACCTTGGCAAAAAGGTATACAGAAGTAATATTACTAATATAAAGTTGTACTGAGTAAATGACTCTACAACTAAACCTCAAATTAATTTCTCTTGTCCAAGTGGACAAAAATGTCACATTGGACAGTCTGGAGAACAACTAGAAAACAAATATATGTCCAACTTTCACAGCATAAAGTGAATGTATAAAATACTACATACTGCAAGAAAAAAGAACACTCTTTCAATTTTACACTGACTGTAAAATGTACTTTGCAGTCTTTGTATGTAACAGTACTGCAACAGGGTCTAAAATAGAGCTACAAGAAAAAATATACTAGTCTGTAAAACTGACAGGCCAGAATTATTGGGAGATAACCTTGTCTTTTTATCCCACAGCCAAGTTTGATAAATACAAAAAAAATCAGTTCAAATAAAATTAATGCCCAACAATGAGTATGTGGGGAGAACCATGTTTAAAAAAATGGGTCCCGAGTACCAAATGGATTAAAATGCATGGGCAGCAAACAGTTTGCATAAATATATGCTGTATAGAACAAAGTTACACATTATAATGTAACAAGGTCAAAAGTAATGTGTCAAGTTGTAGTTTTACCATTGGTTTTTGGTCCACCATTTTATCCATATACCCAGCTAAATATATATATATATATATATATATATATATGTTTACTGCGGTGGTAGTGCTGCGGTAGTGTTGTCGCCTCATAGTTAGACATTGCCCGTTCGATTCTCAGTTAGAGCGTTTTCTGTGTGGCGACATGCGTGAATGGGCATTCCTTCATTGAAGATTGTGCGCTAGGCCTGGCAAGCCAGCACGTAAAAATCTACTGCCAATCATTAGTGGACCGGAGTTCCGCTGTGGCGACCCCTAACCAGGAAAAGCCGAAGAAAACAAACAAATATATATATATATATATATATATATATATATATATATAGATGTGTGTGTGTATATTTGCAAAATAAAACTCACAAAATTCAACATGGTACTCATGCAGCTAATGGACTGGTGTGTGGTCATCACTCACCAGTAAATAAACCATGTTTTTTACAATGTAAATCTATGTAAATGGACAATTTTACTTTCTGGTTTTAAAATGTTCACAAAAATAGCCCCAAAGTTTATATGCACTGTAACAAATCAAACTTTACCATATACTAATCAATGCCCCTTTATAGGTTATCTTAATAAGATCAGTCACTTAACCTGGCATGATAACACATAAATGTTTATTCTAAAAGCAAGGCTGCAATGTCTTAACAATGAAATCCACAAACATTGTCAATAATTAATGTAGGATTTTTATTAGAATCATTACAGAAAGTCTTAAATAAAAGCAAACATTTAATGCAGCAATTTCAAAGAGTTAATAAAAACAATCCTAAGTCATGAATTAAATTCTGTAATTGTAAAACATAAGCTAACCAAGTTAGCAGAAAAAAAATAAAGCAGACACAGCCCATAACTGGTAAAATATTTTCACAGGATAGTATGTAAAAAAAAAAAAAAAAAAAAAACTGGATTATACATCCAGTTTTGGTAGTAACATTTATTGTCAGTGCATTAACTGTGCAAAATTGCATTTTGACTTGTTGTATCAAAAAAAAAATAAAGATTTTGTTCCTAATGTGTTTTCTGTAAATCATAATAAAAATGATGATCTGACCAAAAATGCCTATCAATGTAACCCGTTTGTGTGTTTTAAAACCGAAAGAGAGAACTGTTAGATATATACATTTGAACATTTACAATACTGCATATACACTTCTGTTTGTTAGAATATACAGTAAAAAATATACATTTAAATAATTACAATAGTGCATGTACAGTTCCGTGTGTTAGTATACACGTATTAAAGGGTTAAACTTTTCTAAGCTGAAAATAAGTAGACAAATAAAAAATATATAGTAAAACAGTCATTACGCATGCTTTGGCATCTTACTGTGTGTGATACAAAATGTTCCGTGACTTCAAGAAAAACTACAGATAAGGATAACTTCCTAAACCCAGGTGCAAGGATGACTGGAGACAGGAACAATTCCATAAAACCTTGAAGTAACAAAATGCAGCTTATCAACAAACTGTACGACATCAGGCAAATACCAAAGTAAAAGTTTTCAACAGATTGCATGAATTCCAACAGTATTAACATCATATGACTGCTTTTATAAACAGGGCACAAGAAAGTGTATAAAAAGAACAGTGAAACTGAATGGGGGATCTGATCTTATTGTTAGATCTGATATTTGTAGTAACACATTTGTTCTGGGGTAAATGGAGAATAGAATGTTATCATCTATATATGTGCTGAGAAACAAACCTTGTACAGCAAAAGCTGTAGCTATAACAGTATTGTACATGTCATCTGTTACATAGATACGTTATTTTATTATTAACTGCACTTAAATTGATAAAGTACAGTGCTTTAAAGTATAGCAGCCTGCAAGGCTCAGTGCTTTAAACAAACTTTGATTCCATCATTTTTAAAATTTGTCAGTATTTACCATAGTATTTTACCTCCAATATCACTGACTCATCAGCTGCATAACACCTGTATTCCTCTTTTAGCTCTAAGGAGCACCATGATTACGCTTAAGAAACAGTTAAATTATAACCTGCTATAGTATGAGACCTAACCTTAACAATGCTTAGAGGAGTGTTTAAGAATTGTTAAACACCACCTTCATGCTGTTAATATCGGGTCTGCACTAAAATACAGTGCCAGCCAGTCAACAGCAGTATCAGATAGAAACTGCTTTATTTCAAATCTATTTTCTACCTTCTGTTTACTAAACTATACAGAGCATTTTGAATTAAAGAGCTTCCATTACTAGAGAATACATAAGGAAGACAAACACTCTCTCACTGCTTCACTAGCTTTAAAGCCATCACAACACATTGTGCTTTTTTTAACATATTAGTTTTGATTAATTTGTATTACATGGAAAAGATAAATCTCCATGCACTACTAAGAATTATTATCTGATTTCTATTCATTACTATACGTTATGAGTTCTCAACATGGATGCTAAGATTCACTTCTTAAGCTTCGCTCTTGAGGTGAATTTTCTGGCATCCATGTTTCAAACACATAAGTGAGTTATAATCAGTGTCCCGTTCATAATCCTCTTTATACGTACCTACTAATGATTCACACTCCTTACCTCGATTTATTTATTTCTAACCTCTAAACTGTAACCCTTCTTACCTATGTCTTATAAGTCATATCCAATGTCTGCTTATCACATATAGTGCACATGAACTGTTTGCATACTAAATGTTTTTATGCTTCAAATTTACTGTCATGTATAATGTCACCACAGAAGAAATGCCTGCTAAATCTTTACATATTGTTACTGCAAAAGCATTAACTGTTTATGTCTAGATATTTCACCAGCTATCTATGCAATATATTTTTGTAAAAAAAAAAAAAAAATATATATATATATATATATATATATATATATATATATATATATATATATATATATATATTTATCATGAGTATCTTAAATGTAACTACTGGAGTTTTTCTTCCTAGGCCTCTGTTGAAAATGAGCTTTGCTGAGCTGGACTTTCGCCTGAGAACAAAGACAAATAAATAGATAACTCCATGAGTGGTCACTCCATGCATCCTGATTTCAATGGTTAACCCTGATACCATCTTGACAGCTGTGTTTTTTTTCTTTAATTTTAGTGAATCTCAGTCTCACTAACTTTGGCATGTAGTTCACTGTGTAGTGGTGCCTCACTCCCACACTTTAACATATTCCTTTGTGGAATCATTCTTTGCAAATTGCATACACCGTGCCTCCACAGTACTGCCATTGCTGTGATAGTCCACCTTTTTTTCTGAGTTCTGTGCTTATTCTACCATTGATGCCTTGAGTCGCCCCCTCCCCATTCTGCTGGATGTCATTATCATGCCTGCATTGACTATACTGATTCATTTACCTTCTCCTTCACCTTCATAGCTGTCTCCTCTCAGCCTCACCTATGTCATAGCATCTTTTCTGTGAATGCACTGAATTTGCTCCTTCTATCCAGCTTGCTTCTGGTTTGCCTAGGTGTGAGAGTGGGGAGCTCTGAGCAGCCTATCTGTCACTTGAGGAGTGATTCCAGTCCAGTGACTTGTAGCTTATTGGCCATTTTGGGCCATTTCCTATCTCTTTCTAACCCCCTGCTTTAAAGCCAGCTTTAGCATGCTTTTGTGCTTGTAATTTAAAGTTTGTCCTGTTTGTTGCATTTACCTGTTGAGGCTACACACTCAAGTGTGCTAGCCTGTGTTACATATTTATTGCATTTTCCTACTGTTTGTTGCAAAAACGAAAAAAAAAAAAAATATCCTTGTTTCCCGTCTTTCCTGACCTAGAGTAGTCCAAATACAGGCTTTGCTGTATTCTGGACTTTTGGAAAGTTCCTGTGTTGCCCATTTCCTTTCTTGGATAAAGGGAGGCTTCTTTGTTCACTAGTGGCAGTGGGAAGCTTAGAGAAGCCTATCTATCCCTGGAGGAGTGTTCCCAGCACAAGAATCTGGTAGTCTATTGGCCGTTTTGGGCCAATTTCTAGCTCTTTCAAGTCCCCCTATATAAAACCCGCTTTGGCGAGGTTTTTGCGCTTGTTACTACTCAGCCAAGCTCCTCGTGGTCCTGCAGAGTGGTGCTAGCAGCAGAGAGGCTAAAAGAGCGACTGCTAACCTGATAAAAGTGTTTTTTTTTCCTGCTACTACCTGGGCGACTGTCCGATCTAGCTAAACTGCAAGTATTTCTGCTTCTTGAACTGTTTTAAACTGTTTAAAGTTGTTTTTGCACCTGCACTTTTAAAGTTTGTCCTGTTTGTTATATTTACCTGTTGAGGCTACACACTCAAGTGCGCTAGCCTGTGTTACATATTTATTGCATTTTCCTGCTGTTTGTTGCAAAAAAGAAAAAAAAAAATTATCCTTGTTTCCCATCTTTCCTGACCTAGAGTAGTCCAAATACAGGCTTTGCTGTATTCTGCACTTTTGGAAAGTTCCTGTGTTGCCCATTTCCTTTCTTGGATAAAGGGAGGCTTCTTTGTTCACCAGTGGCAGTGGGGAGCTTAGAGCAGCCTATCTATCCCTGGAGGAGTGTTCCCAGCACAAGAATCTAGTAGTCTATTGGCCGTTTTGGGCCAGTTTCTATCTCTTTCAAGTCCCCCTGTATAAAACCCGCTTTGGCGCGGTTTTTGCGCTTGTTACTACTCAGCCAAGCTCCTCGTGGTCCTGCAGAGTGGTGCTAGCAGCAGAGAGGCTAAAAGAGCAACTGCTAACCTGATAAAAGTGTTTTTTTCCTGCTATTACCTGGGCGACTGTCCGATCTATCTAAACTGCAAGTATTTCTGCTTCTTGAACTGTTTTAAACTGCTTAAAGTTGTTTTTGCACCTGCACTTTTAAAGTTTATCCTGTTTGTTGCATATACCTGTTGAGGCTACACACTCAAGTGCGCTAGCCTGTGTTACATATTTATTGCATTTCCCTGATGTTTGTTGCAAAAAAGAAAAAAAAAATTATCCTTGTTTCCCATCTTTCCTGACCTAGAGTAGTCCAAATACAGGCTTTGCTATATTCTGGGCTTTTGGAAAGTTCCTGTGTTGCCCATTTCCTTTCTTGGATAAAGGGAGGCTTCTTTGTTCACCAGTGGCAGTGGGGAGCTTAGAGCAGCCTTTCTATCCCTGGAGGATTGTTCCCAGCACAAGAATCTGGTAGTCTATTGGCCATTTTGGGCCAATTTCTATCTCTTTCAATTCCCCCTGTATAAAACCCGCTTTTGCGTGGCTTTGTGCGATTTTGCGCATAGCGCAGTATCGGGCAGCTCCGCTTAATTGGGTTTAAACCATTCTCGGCTCTACAAAGTCTGCTCTTCACTGTTTCCCTTAGAACTGATCTAGTTCTCATAATATATACCCTATTCATACTCTAATGCCTGGCACTTGCTCACTAAAGCAATTATATAAGTCAGCACTAAAAAATTAAAAGCACTACACCCTCATACACTCCCCTTGAGGACCTTGTTCCCCATTCGCCCTTTTTTTCAATTATAAAGGAATTCCCAATACTATTCTAGCATGCCCAAACGTCAGTTGTCAATCTCCTCTCTGGTCCAGCTGGTGAATCTGGGAATCTTGAGGCAATGTTACAAATGCTTCATGCACACAGACAACCCTCTCCTCCTCCCAACAAATTCCATTACATGTGAGAGATGCAACCATATAGCCAAATTGGAGGCTAAGGTCTCTCAACTCAGTACTGGCGTAACCAGTCAGGAGGAGAAGGAAACCACACTCACTACAATTCCAGTCTCACATAGACCTACCACGACAGCAAACCAAACACATAAACACACAAAAACATACTCGGAGGCTCTAAATAAAAATCTGCCTAAACAGCAGAGACCTCCAAAGCAGACACCCAAGCAACCGCTACCCAAAACAAAACACGTGTAACACATAGCTCACAAAGCCAGTGTGCCAAACAGTCACAGCCCTTAAGGCTAAACAAAACACCTGATACACTTGTAATAGGTGACTCTATCATCAGGCACACTGACGTCCCACTCACCAGGCTGAACAAGGAGAAGGTCATGGTGAGCTGCCTGTCGGGCGCTAGGATCCGTCACATAACACAAGCACTCAGGTCACTCCAAGGCAAGTACAAATATGACTCAGTCATTGTCCATGCTGGTGTGAATGACCTGAGACATACCTCCCTGGACTACATGAAAAGAGACATAGAGGAGCTCTCTGAGCATGTAGCCCAGGCCGGTATGACCCTGACCTTGAGTAGCATCTTACCCTCACCAAGAATGATGCCACAATATGAAGACAAGATGATCAATTTCAACAACTGGCTTAAGTATTGGTATCATTCAAAGGGGCTACAATGCCTGTCAGCCTGGGATGACATGCTCGACAAGCCACAATGCTTCTCTAGGGAAGGCTTGCACCTGTCAACCCTGGGCTTTCAGATATTCACAAAGGCTCTTGCCACCCCCATAGTGCCTTTTTTAGGCAAGGCTCAAAAGACAAACCCACCTCCATAGGTATCACAAGGGATAAGAAACTAAGAGTAATGCTACTCAACGCCAGATGTCTAAACCTCAAGATGCATGCACTCGAAACTCTCCTTAGCATGGAGAACATTGAGATCTGTGCAGTAACAGAAACCTGGTTCAAGGCTCCCAGAGCACCCCAGCACTACCAGGTTATACCTCATACCATGCTTTTCGGCCCCAAAACTTGGACCGAACCACAAAAGGAGAGGGAGTATCAATATTTGTCAAAGATACCCACACCTCCAGGTTGGCGGCACAGCACGAAGCATCAGAGACTATCAGTGCCCACAAATTACCACATAGGTGGTAATCCATTAAGTATGGAAGAAGTAATTAGGGACCTGGGGACCCAAGTTGATAGCAATCTCTCATTTGAAAACCACATGGCCAAAGTGGTTAGAAAACCATTTTATATAGCCCACCTAATCATGAAGGGATTCACATCTAGATCAGGGGAGGTCATCATGCCTCTTTACTCATCCCTCATCAGGCCCATAATTGAGTACAATGCCCCTTTTGCGATGTACCTTACCAGGCACCTGCAGCAACTGGAAAGACCCCAAAAGTACCTCACCAAGATGATCAAAGGGTTCAAACAGATGCCATATGCTGCCCGGTTAAAGAAACTCCAGCTCTACTCAGTGGCATACCACCTGCTCAGAGGCGATCTGTGCCTGATGTATAAAGCCATGTCCAACCCGGAATTAATGGACATGCTGCACCTCAGAAAATCCAAATCCCATTGAGCTATGTGCTTGAGAGACTTGAACCTCAGCACTGAAATAAATAGGACATGCTGGAGGGACAGATTCATAACCCAGAGGCTCCCTTCACTCTGGAATAAAATCCCAGTCCAGGTTAGGCAGAGTCCCTCATTGACTCTCTTCAAGAGGAATCTTGATGAGTGGATGGGAGATCGTAGGTTTACCCCGGGTATCACTTCTGTGTCACTGTTAGACAGAGGCACAGTATACTAACCTCGAAAAAGGGCATAGCAAAATTCATTTAAAACAGGTGGCGAAAGCCAAACACACTCTGGCTAGGCTTATAAATGCCCTAGGGCAGATAGCCTAGTATGAACTTATGAACCTATGAACATGTTTCTGCTTAATGTCTTCTTTATATTTCTTTGTCATTAGTCACGCTTGTTCCTAACATTCTCCCTTCAGTAAGTACATCCATGTCCTCAGTATACTGCTCTTCCTGTTTACTGCTTATCGTTTCCATGGTTCCTGCTCCATTCCTTTCACCTATACTATACTCTTACCTTGCACCCTTCAGCTCACTTATGGTACATGTCTCTTCAGCCAAGTTCTCTCTTACTTAATCATTGCCATGACATTTTATTCAGTAGGTTTTCCTCAACACTGCATATTTAGCACCCACTTATCCAATCAGGCCCCTCTAGTACACTGTTGGCCCTACCCCACATTCCTTACCCACTCCTCCCAGGGTTCTTTCCTCCATATTTTGCTCCTTATTCTCCTGTTGCATAGTGTTTTCCTGACTGTCTTCCTCCTTATATATCCATGTTAATTTCAGTCTAAGTTATTGTAAAGCAAGTCATATTGTAGCACAAACAACTGCATTAATTCAGATTACAAAGTGCAAATGTGCATTATATTATTATCAAGTACAACAGAGTAATTAAGGCTGCTCAGTGTAAATCGTTACTTTCTCTTCTATCACCATTGTGCTTTCCTTACCTATGCCCCCCCCCCCAAAAAAAAAAAAACTCAGTCATTAATTACAGGGTAGTGATTACACATGAATGCATTCTTTGAAGAATGGCAAAAACTGAAATGCAAACATTCACTATACGTAAACATCTTTGACCATGACAAATAACATTAGTTACAGTATAGAATAGGGATGGTACCTGCAATTTACAATCGCTAGTAAAGTGAAGATTAGAATGGAAGAATGAAAGAACTATAAAAGATGAGAGAGATAATACAGGAAGAGTAAGAGGCAGGCAGTTAGGGGAAAAATGTGCAGTATTATTGTAGGAAGCCATTGTCATGTGGTATTAAATTTTAAGAGAATATCAGTTTAGAAGGAATACACAATGGTGGGTAGAGGCCTTGTTTCTGATAATCGTCACATTGCTGCTCAGAAAAATGGGCAATCCCTAGAGTGACAGGACTAAAAAAAAATCTAAAACTGTAGCAAGCAGCAAATAAACACACTCATATAAATAAACATGGCTACTTAAATTATTGCCACTGGGCTGCCTATCAGCTTGTGACAGTTCATTTGCCATAATGACAGTACTGATGATAACCTTTGCAAGTAACTTTGTTCTCTCAGTTTATTGTAGGGGGCAATTGCAGATGACATTGTGATCTGTAGTGAGAGTAGGGAACAGGTGGAGGAGACCCTGGAGAGATGGAGATATGCTCTAGAGAGAAGAGGAATGAAGGTCAGCAGGACTAAGACAGAATATATGTGTGTGAATGAGAGGGAGGATAGAGGAATGGTGAGGATGCAAGAAGTAGAGGTGGTGAAGGTGGATGAGTTTAAATACTTGGGGTCAATAGTTCAGAGTAACGGTGAGTGTGGAAGAGAGGTGAAGAAAAGAGTACAGGCAGGATGGAGTGGGTGGAGAAGAGTGCCAGGAGTGATTTGTGACAGACGAGTACCTGTAAGAGTGAAAGGGAAGGTCTACAAGAGGGTAGTGAGACCAGCTATGTTAAATGGGTTGGAGACAGTGGCATTGACAAAAAGGCAGGAGTTTGAGCTGGATGTGGCAGAATTAAAGATGTTAAGATTTGCACTGGGTGTGACGAGGGTGAACAGGATTAGGAATAAGTATATTAGAGGGTCAGCCCAGGTTGGAAGGTTTGGAGACAAAGCCAGAGAGGCACGATTACGTTGGTTTGTACATGTGCTGAGGAGGGATGCTGAGTATATTGGGAAAAATATGCTAAGGATGAAGCTACCAGGTAACAGGAAAAGAGGAAGGCCTAAGATAAGGTTTATGGATGTGGTGAGAGAGGACATGCAGGTGGTTGGTGTGACAGAGCAAGATGCAGAGGACAGGAAGAAATGGAAACAGGTGATCTGCTGTGGTGACCCCTAACAGGAACAGCCAAAAGAAGATGATGATGAGGAGGAAGGAATTCCTAGAATTGAGGTGCTATCACTGAGAATATTATGTCTCAAGCCTGAAGTCTCATTTATGACACATGAAATGAGGGTAAAGTGAGTGGAAGAGATATGGAAGAGATTGTAGCTTGAGGCACTTGGATGAGACAATTAACAAAAAAATTGAGGGATTCTTGATGAAACAGTTTAAAAATATACTGAGGAATAGCTTTGTCTTCTGCATAATACAGAGCTATCAGGCTTTTGTTAATACAAGGCAGTTGTGAACTGCTTTTGGGGATGGAATCATGAATATACAAATATTATTTCAGGTAGTTTGGAGAGATTGTTGTTTCGCATTTTTATGCAGAGGCAACTAAAGGTAGCCTGCATTCAAGCTGGGCTAGGACTACTCCTGTATTAATTACCATCACTGAATCTGTGGACAGAATATATGAGATCACATTAGGACAGAACGCTGGGAGCTGATTTTAGATTATATTTTTGTCTAAACTGTATTTGTGGTTGAGATGATAATCTAACCAAAGTTCTCAGAATCTGAAATATTGGAGGTTTCAAGGTAGTTTTGTCACTGGATGGTATATTTCAAGAAGGTAGAAAAGAAGAAAAGTTTAGTTAGTTTTCAAAATTATTGCTTTTTTTTGGTGTTAAGAAATACTTCTGTTATTAATTATCAAGTTTGATAGCAGCTGCAGGTCTTCATGGAAATGATTTTTGATTATGTTATGAGGGGGGATGATCTGCAGCTCATTGTGTGGTCTGCATATATCATTATTGGAACATGTGACAGGTCAGTAGGTAGTGCATTGATAAACAGAGAGAGAAAGAATACAACAGGTGAAATAATGGAAACTTTAGCCATGCCTTTTTGAGACTGGGATGTGGTGATTTGGAGCTGCCACGTAAAAATGAAAAGTTTCTATTAGTGAGGACGTTTTGAAAGTTAAACAAGACCCTTATTCCTGACATTAAACAGGCAACTGAAGCAGTAAATTAAGGAGGAGAGTGATATGGAAATTACAGTTGTTAGGGACATCTATGAAAGGCAGCAGAGCTAAGTAGTCTCTGTCCAGGATAAAGGGAATGACATCACTGAAGGTTTAAAGACCATTAATGATACTTTCCTCCTGAACAGAATACATTTAAGTGGGAAGATATTAGTCTGCTGGTTTGGGATAGGTTTTTCAAACAGTGATCT